>NC_054374.1:37134966-37434966 GCF_017654675.1 Xenopus laevis | reverse complement strand
CAATAAAAGCACTTTGCAGTCATAGCTACTGCCTTGGATTTGTCCTGCTTTCTATTATAATGTTGCACATTATGTTTTTGGGTTCTGTACCAGCCCAAATCAACCACAACCCTTAAGCAGGGAAGATCTGAGTTTCCAAAGATGCCCATGTAGCTCCCCAACTTCTTTTCTGCTGATTCACTGCACATGCTCTGTGCTGCTGTCACTTACTGAGCTTAGGGACCCACTCACAATATACAGTATATACAGAATAGAAATGTCACAATATATGGCCGATTAGTAATTAATACAGATAATTATTTATGCAATTAGTATCATAACATAATAATCAGCCCTGTAGCATCAGCTTATATTACACACAAACCTCACTTTCTACTTGATAATTAGTGACGACCCCTAAGTTTTACTTCTTAACAGCTGCTCAGAGCCCACTGAGCATGTGAGTGTCACAGACACTTTCCAAGATGGTGACCCCCTGTGACGAGTTTGAAGTCCTGGATCATTGCTGCTATTGACAAGCTTTAGGCTGGTGCAATAATTTCAGTATATAAAATATGTCATTTTTAGCCATAAAGGTTTTAGTTCTCCTTTACCTTTGGCCCAGTCGTCTGGAAGCCAATGTACGTAGATGTATAATGAAGGCATGAGCTATTGCAGCAGGAATAGAGAGAGCTGAGAAGCCTTAGTGCACATATATGAACAACAAATGCGTTCCGTATGAGTGTGCCTCTGAATACAGCAGAAACAGCAGTGAGAAGCAGCTCCCCTGCAAGCACACACTCATTCACAATCCCACATTCCCTCGCCTCTTCTCACTCATTTGTTCTGTTTGTTTTCTCTCGGCACCACACGCTGCACACAGAAATGCCTTCATACAGGAAGCCTGCAGCGATTGGCTGAATAGCGGGGAGAGGCGGGGTCGAGAACTCCAGAGTTAGGGACTGTGCACAAATACCCAGACACGTTCAAAAAGGTCACAAGCAGATCCATATGACGGATGTATTTGATACGATAAGAGACACAGCCGGGGCATGGGCAGCGCCTACAGTTTTGGCTCATGATTCCAGTGGGTCTGTCATGTACCCGCACAATTTAGCTCTCGGAGTCCATACCTCCCAACATTTTAAAAATAAAAAGAGGGACGATATTTTGACCACGCCCATTTTATGTGACCACGCCCCTAATTACCATTTTTAAGAAAAGTTTGAACATATTTCTGTGTTTTTTTCCAGCTATTACAGTTTTGCTAATGAATGCGAATTGCCCTTTAATAAGTCTAACTTCTCCCAAGGGACCTGTTATCTTATCGTGTTACAATTACTTATTTGCTTATGTCCAAATTGTCACAAAAGCATCTTATCTGCTGCTGAGGCTGTTCTGGGCTCTCTGCCAAAACCAATTAAGTAAGAAACTTTGTTTCTTTTTCTGGCTGTTCAGTGCAGAGAAAAACTGGACTTTCCAGTACAAATGAGGGACTGCAGGTTGAGCTGTCAAAAGAGGGACTGTCCCTCTAAAAATGGGACAGTTGGGAGGTTCCGTCACAGAGGACGCACGTCTAACCCCACCAGTTACAGCACTGCTTTATGGACAGAAGCATCTTTCTGAAGTGTCTCTTTAGTGTCTATTCTAGACTTTGCCAGGGTTGCCAGGTCTAATTTTCAAAACCAGCCCAAAATTAGCCAAGAAGCACTTCAAAAGTAGCCCAAAATAGCACAATATGTGCAGTGAAATTAAATGAATATATATCTGAAAATGTGCCTTTTTCAAATTTTTCCATGAAGCAAAATGGGACAGATTCGTCCGTGGCCGGGGGGTACAGGTGCCCCATAAGGTCCTAATACATATATAATTTCAATAAATATTGGTAAAACAGGTTAAACATCTATACATTTTATACCTGCAGATTTTTGACCCAAAATTGTCTGAAATTGAGGAAAGTCACCAGAAAATGCGAAAATGCTTAAGAGTGACGGGAGACTGGGGTACAGAGCCCAAAATCTGGTAACTCCCAACTTCTACACAAGTCAGTCCCATTGCATGTTGGGTATTGTAGTTTTACATTAAATCTGGCAGTTGGCAAATTGTTAAACAAAAACTACATTACCCAACATGCATTGGGAGATGCAGGCTTGGCATATTAGGGCAAGAAAAAAACGTTGGCTGGTTTCCAAAGTACAAACTAGCCAAAGGCCCCAAAAGTAGCCCAAATCCGTACCTTGGCTAGTTTGTACTTTCAAAACCAGCCTGGGATATAAATTAATAGCCCAATTCGGCTAGAAAACCACCAACCTGGCAACCCTGATCCTGCGATCCCCTATTATTTCCTTATCCCAGCAGAGCGTGGGATCTTGATTGAGACTAGGGTAGCCACCCGGCCGGTATTTTACCGGCTTAGCTGGTAAAACACCTGTCAGGGCCGGGCCGGTATTACAAATTTACCGGCAATGTAGGTGCCGGTAATTTGTAATACCATTTACAAATTCCCCTGCCTGCCGATGAAAACTTACATTTTCGTCGGCTTTGGGCGGTGTCCCCGCCCCTTTTGTGGCGCTACTCCCCATGGATCCGCCCCTTTTGCAGCGTTCCTCATCGGCTTTCCTCATTCACCCTTTCTTTTCCGCCCCCCACCAGTGGCCGGTAATTTTTTTTTAAAAGGTGGCAACCCTAGTTGAGACCCTCACCCACAAACACTACTTTCCATATATTTATTAATGCAGGTGAACAATTCCACAGGAGATATAATCAAACTGGTAGTCTAAATAAACTATTAAGCATTTCCAATCATAAAAAATGATAAGAACGTGGGCACTATAGTTTTAAAGCTGCCCTTAAAGAGGTTATTCACTTTTAAATGAACTTTTAGTATGATGTAGAGAGTGATATTCTGAGACCATTTGCAATTGGTTTTCATTGTTTAATATTTGTGGTTGTCGAGTTATTTAGCTTTTTATCAAGCAGCTCTCCAGTTTGTAATATTTGCCGTCTGGTTGGTAGGGTCCAAATTACCCTAGCAACCATGCATTGACTTGAATAAAAGATGGGAATATGAATTGGAGAGGCCTGAATAGAAAGATGAGTAATAAAAAGTAGCAATAACAATACATGTGTAGCCTTACAGAACATTTTTTTAAGATGGGGTCAGTGACCCACATTTGAAAGCTGAAAGAGTCAAAGGAAAAAGGCAAATCAGTCAAAAACTATAGAAATTAAATAATGAAGACCAATTGAAAAGTTGGCCATTCTATAACATACTAAAAATTAACTTAAAGGTGAACCACCCCTTTAAGCTGGTCATACATCAGCTCTTCCTGTTTGGCAAAGTCAGTGCTCAAACTCTAAGCTTAAGTCTGCCTGTTAATGGCCACCTTTATATATATTCTGGCTGGAACTGGGCATGTTGGGGTTTTATGAATGGCCAGTTCTAATCAGTTTTTAGTTGGCCTTCATTATTTATTTTCTGCAATTGTATTAATTCTTTGCCTTGTTCTTCTCACTCTTGTGTGCATTCAAATGGGGGGGTCGCTGACACCATCTAAAAGACAAATGCTCTGTAAGGCTACACACGTATTGTTATTGCTACTTTTTATTACTCATCTTTCAATTTAGGCCTCTCCTATTCATATTCCAGTCTCTTATTCAAATCAATGCATGGTTGCTCGGGTAATTTGAACCCTAGCAACCAGATTGTTGAAACTGCAAACTGGATAGCTGCTGAATAAAAAGCTAAATAACTCAAAAACCACAAGTAATAAAAATAAAATCCAACTGCAAATGGTCTCAGAATATCACTCCCTAACTCATCCTTAAAGTTGGCAAACAACCCCTTTAATAAGACAGGCCAGGGTGTCGTGAAAAAAAAATTTCTGCCAGTACCAAAATCAGATACGTAACAGGCCTCTTTTCACTGAGGTTTGGAATGAGCCATGAGTAAAGGGGTCACAGCCTGTGATGCCCTGGCTGATAACTAACTGATAAGAGCCATTCCATGTGGAGGGTTGAAAGCCCAAGGAGGGGGGATTTAGAGTTCACATTAAGGCCCCTCATAGGTGATGTGGAGTTCACAATATAAAGTAAATCAAACACATTTTTCATCACAGAATCCATACCTGTTGTCAAATGAGTCCAAATATGATTAGGTTTTGCACTCAGATGGGAATATCTGGGCAGGGGCAGGTCATACATTATTGATGTTCAGTATCTAAGAAATCAGCAGGAGGCACTATAGACAATGAATATGATATCATTTCTCTACTATGTTCCTTTTAGGAGTAATGGTCATTATATTCTTGGCCCAGTTTCTACTCTCAGGAAGTCATTAAAAAGCTCAATCTGTGTCCTGCTAGGCCATGGACTGGGGGGGAGTGTCCAGTTTCCTGTTGCGCCTCAAATCATTGATAAATAGTCAGCTCTTTGGATCTACTTAGGAGTTTATCCCATTTGTTTCCCCTTGCCTCCAGGACCAGAAAAATATATATTTAGAGCTAAGTATGGGAATTCCACATTTTTCCTTTTTATTTTTGAAATTATTTGTATTTTTAATGTACCGTATGTCTCTTTTTTTGACGTCTTTTTGTTCATTTGCACTGTTATACCTTTTATAATATTAAAGGGATTCTGTCATGATTTTTATGGTGTAGTTTTTATTTCTAAATTACACTGTTTACACTGTAAATAATTCACTGTACAATATAACATTTAATTCCTGAACCAGCAAGTGTATTTTTTTTAGTTGTAATATTGGTGTGTAGGCAGCCATCTCAGGTAATTTTGCCTGGTCATGTGCTTTCAGAAAGGAACTGCTTTCTGCCGGGCTGTTGTTTCTCCTACACAATGTAACTGAATGTGTCGCAGTGGGACCTGGATTATACTATATCCACCAGGCAGCTGTTATCTTGTGTTAGGGAGCTGCTATCTGGTTACTGTCCCATTGTTCTGTTTTAGGCTGCTAGGGGGGGTGGAGGATATCACTCCAACTTGCAGTACAGCAGTAAAGAGTGACTGAAGTTTATCAGAGCACAAGTCTGGGGGCAGCTGGGAAACTGTCAATATGTCTAGCCCCATGTCAGATTCCAAATTAAATATTAAAAAATCTGTTTGCTCTTTTAAAAAATGGATTCTGCTTTCAAAAGATCTCTTAAAATGCTCTTCTTTAGAGAAGCCTACCCTCACGCTTAAATACCAAATGCAATCTCTCACATCACTCACCCACTCAATTCTGATCTTGCATACTCCCACACCTTGTGTCTTATTCCCTTCCTTTTAGATTGTATGCTCCTTTGCACAGGGCCTTCCTCACCTTTTGTACCAGTATTGGTTGTGATGTATGTAACTCCATATGTTCTATGTATGTAATTAATGTGATTCAGTTGTATAAACACATTTACTTTACAGCGCTGCAAAAAATGCTGGCGCTATATAAATAAATGTTAATAAAATAATAATAATACTAGGCTAATGTCACCTTGGGTCCCAGCAACTCCATTGTTTTAAATAGGGATGCACCGAATCGAGGATTCAGTTCGGGATTCGGCCAGGATTCGGCCTTTTTCTGCAGGATTCGGATTCGGCCGAATCCTTCTTCCTGGCCGAACCGAATCCTAATTTGCATATGCAAATTAGGGGTGGGGAGGGAAAACGCGCGACTTTTTGTCAGAAAACAAAAAAGTAAAAAATGTTTTCCCCTTCCCACCCCTAATTAACATATGCAAATTAGGGTTCGGATTCAGTTCGGTATTCGGCCGAATCTTTCACGAAGGATTCGGGGGTTCGGCCGAATACAAAATAGTGGATTCGGTGCATCCCTAGTTTTAAAACCCAGAATTCATACCTGGCCAAAATCCTGTACCCTTTCAAAGGTGGCGTTCAAAAAATATCACCAGGATAAACAAATGCTATACAATAAAAGGACCCATAACCCTATCCAATCTGCAGAGTCAACATGATCTCCCTAAGTCAGAGTTTTTTAGAGTGATACATTATGTATCATCACTAAAAGTTCACTGGGAGACAGCTGATAGTAATATATCTTTCTTGGAAGGTGGTGTATCCACCCGTCTAACCGCACTATGGTGCAGTATGGTCTACATTTTATATTCAGCCCTTAATAACATATCCAACCCTAGGGAACATGCATATGTTCGGGCATGGGAAAAGGATCTGAAATCTACATGTGAGCCCGAAACTTGGAATATGAGCTGGGAAATTTTAGTGGGGCGGTATGCTGCCCAACCACATCCACCTTGGTTTTGAAGCTCAAGTGCTGCTCATGAGATACAATAGTTTTTTTACATTGCCTGTGCACCAATCCCCAGTGCTCCAACCTGATGATGAATATTTGTGCATGTGCACGAATGAAGAGGAAGGGACAGGGGTGACGAACGTCAGCGGGCCTAGGGGTGCCCGCTATGTAAATCCGGCCCTTATTGCTAGAGGTCTCATATAAAGTATTTTTTAGATGGTATCTGACACCTGAAACAATAGCCAAAAGTGCACAATAGTCTGATCCCAACTGATTTAGAGGTTGTTCTCAAATTAGATCAAATTTGTGTTACATATAATTTTCCTTCCTATGTCACCCTATTCTTTAGCCCTACCGTCTCTTACTGCCATATAAATTCCCCCCACTGAATGTACATTAAACTACATGAATTCTATTATATGACACTTTTTTAATTAATTCTTCTCTCTCTCTGGCAGCTTTAGCATTTGTTTTGAGAAGACTGTCAATCAACTTTATATTATAATTTATATGATGTGAGAACAGTATTCTATACTATATATATATGATATATGCACATATACAGTACTTATATTTTCTAATTATGCCTGGATCCTAAATGCAAACAGTTAACTGGCTGGTATGAGTTACTGCTCCAGGACAAAGTGTGTCCATTTGAAAATACAAACCTTGTGTTTACCTGCTATTATTGGTGCCATGTAACAGACAAGCACATGCTTATGCTTTACAAGCTGTGTAAATAGATGGTAAATATTCAAAATCCTTGAGTAAATTACCATGTGAGCAAAGCAATAAACAATAATTGATTTTAGTCTGTCAGTGTCCATTTTTCTTTTATTTTGTAAAATGTTGATGGAAAAGTTGCAAGAATGTTACTAAATATTAGATACAGGCCAGCCGTCTCGTTCTGGTTGCGTTTTCTTCATGCAAGTAGCCCTCATGGCCCGAGACCATGTCCTATAATCTTCAGAAGCTGCTTCAGGAGTGCACATACTTGTTGCTCAGTTAGTTTTATTTCTTGTACTACAGAATAAGGAAAGAAAATGGTACATATAAACACTAAATTAGTTGATTTCAAATTAATTTAAATGGCATGGAAATCATAACTAACTAAGGGCACCAAGATGTTACCCCCTACCCAGTGAATACAATCACTTTTTTCGTGCCTTAGTCGTGTGCCAACGCAGTATACTTGGTTACATGATGGGCAAGCATGGGGCCAGATCTAAATCTGAAAATAGAATGGACAGATATCTTCGCACCTCTCAAGATGCTGATAGGGCCACAGAGGAAGACCCGCCTTCCCCAGCCTCTGACTCCTCTACTTCTAATGCCCCGACACCTGAACCAACAAATGCAGAACTTCTTGCTGCTATTACGGGGATGCATACTTCAACCACGGCTCAACTAGAGACCATAAAAGTGGATTTGTCTCTGCTACGTCATGACCTCCAAAACCTCCGTGAGCGGACCGCTGAGACGGAACGCAGAGTCTCCACAGTAGAGGAGACGGTACGGCCTATCCCAGATGAGGTGGCGCAGCTGCGGCAACAAGTTAAAGCTCTCACTGACCGGGCAGAAGACCTGGAGAACAGGAATCGCCGCAACAACTTGCGACTGGTGGGACTGCCCGAGAAGGCTGAAGGGTCGTCGCCTGAAATATTTGCAGAGAACTGGCTGCGGGAGACCCTGGGTGCTGAAAACTTCTCGCAGCTGCTAGTAATCGAACGGGCGCACCGTATCCCCACAAGGCCTCTACCTCCTGGCTCCAATCCGAGGCCATTCATTATGAGATTCCTAAACTACCGGGACAGAGATGCAGCATCTACCGCAGCACGAAAAAAGGGCCCGCTCACGTGGAACGGCAACTCCATTAGCCTCTACCCGGATTACTCGCCAGCGGTGCAGAAGCAACGTGCCTCATACCAAGGGATCAAAAAAAGATTGCGAGAAGGCTGGCATGGTATATTCAATGATCTACCCTGCTAAGCTGCGGATAGTGGATGGCGTCACTACACGGTTTTTCACGACTCCGACTGAAGCGGACCAGTGGCTCAATACCCGGAGAAGGCAAGACAACTTGAGAGACAACCCAAGTCAGCGCCAATAATCGGGGTTTGTGAGTATGCACTCCTGTACTTGCTCCTTTGTACTAATGTGGGTGGCGCATTTCAATCATATGATGCACCCGCACTGCCCGGGACTCATGTCTTCTCTACTCCCTCCTGATATCACAATGGGGTTCTTGTAATCAGCTGCCTATGCAGTATGCTGTGCCATTCCCCTTGTACTCTCAAATCAACGTCCGGTTATCTGAGGACGGACGGGGGCAACCCAGGCAAATTTTTGCTCTGAACAGCTGAAGGATATATCCTGGATGCTATAACCTGGGGGGGTCCTACAGCTACTAATAAGGGCTGTCAACCCTTATCTGTCACAGTGCACCCGGCCTGTAAGGCCTCAACAAATATATTGCCCCAGCTTCTACCAACCACACTGGGTTGCGAGACATTTACGATCTGCATGCCTTGCACTGTTACACATCCTGATAAATATACTTCACTGCTCCAGCTATGGGCCATCTGTTCACAGTGCAAAGGCCCCCCCCTCTATCCTGGGGTCACGCCTCCTACTACCTCTCCCCAGCTGGCTTGCTTTGCAAACAAGTGATGTAGGAGTGGACAGCCCCTTATCATAAACTGCCACAAGAAGTTTGTTGCCTTGAGTCTATGGCCAGAAATTAGTGCAAGCACCATGAAGTGCGTTGTTGCTGCTCCTCCCAATGGGATTTGTTTTAGGGTATAGGCCATCTACCTGTTGTAGAAGGGCAGGGTGGGAAACAGGGAAAACTGGGATGTTAAGTTTGTGTTATGTTACATGTGTTGCATGCTATGATGATACTGCACTGCCAAGGGTAAATGCAAGGAAATGGTTATGGCGGCTGCCCGAAGTGGGACATGCGCCCTATATACACTACACCATGAATGATGGGTGAAATTACATTGTTGTCATGGAATGTACGGGGATTGAACTCTAAGTTTAAAAGGGCCCTGGTGTTTGATTATATTAACAGATACAAACCTGACCTCTTCCTGTTACAGGAAACCCATCTTACCGGGCAGAAATTGCTTGCTCTAAAAAAACGATGGGTTAACCAGACATATCATGCACCATACTCCACATACTCTAGAGGGGTTTCGATCTTAGTGCGAAAGAACTTACAGTTCGAACTACTAAGTATCAATACCGACCACTACGGCCGATATATAATTGTGCACTGTAAACTGAACAATCAACCAATGATTCTGGTTAATGTATATACCCCCCCCCCCCTTTTAAAGTGGAGATATTGGACCTCATATTTGGCAAATTGTCTGCCTACTTGCCCTGCCCAATTTGTATCATGGGAGACTTCAATACAGTTCTGGATCCTGCAATGGATAGACTGCGATCACCTGTAGCGCAATCCTCTTCCCTTAGTCAGTGGCTATCAGCCCTAGGGATATTAGACATATGGAGACATAAATACCCCAATGAGCAGCAGTTCTCCTGTCATACGCCAGGTAAAGGGGCGCTATCCCGTATAGATATGGCCTTGGGATCCCCAGACTTCATCCAATGGGTAACAGAAATTGCGTATCTCCCAAGAGCTTTGTCGGACCATGCCCCACTGTCATTGAAACTATGCACAAAACCCCGGCCTCAACATTTGCAGTGGAGACTATCCCCACTCTGGCTTAACAATGCTGAGGTGGAGGAAGCCTCTCGTACCGAATATGTGAAGTACTGGGAAACAAACCTAAACACGGCCCATAGTAATGTAGTGTGGGAAGCCTCTAAGGCAGTTGCCCGGGGCACCCTAATAGCGGCAATTGCGAGAGCACACACGGCCGCCAAACAGGAGGTTACTGAAGCGGCAGGGAAAATGTCGCAGGCAGAGGAGGACTATTGCAAGGGGGGAGATGAGTTGAGTCACCATGCTCTAATTCTTGCGCAGAGGAATCTAGAATTAGCACAAACCGCTTCCACACGCAAGAAACTGCTGTATGCCAGCCAGAGGTCCTTTGAGCAGGGGGACAAAAATGGGAAAACCCTGGCCTACTTGGCTAAGCTTGATAATCCCTCCACAATGATTGCTAGAGTCAAGGATGCACAGGGCAACTGTACTCTTGAAGCGGAAGAGATAGCTGAAATCTTTGCCACATACTATAACGATCTCTACACTACACGGGTAGCCTACACACTACCAGAGCTTGAACAATTCCTAAAGGGCATGGAATTCCCCAAATTAAGCCAGGCTGAAGTATCTTACTTAGATGGTCCCATAACCTTGGGGGAGGTGGCCTCAGCCATGGGGAGCCTCTCACCCGGGAAAACCCCCGGTCCAGATGGCCTGCCGGTGGCGTGGTATCGACTTCTTAGTGAAGAATTGATACCTAGGCTGCATACCACCCTGTTGGATGCAAAAGAGTCAGGTCATCTTCCACAATCGTTTTACTCAGCCACTATAATACTTATACTTAAGGAAAGAAAGGACCCTGAAGCGTGTGAGTCCTATCGGCCCATATCCTTACTTAATACAGATGTAAAAATATTAGCAAAAATCTTGGCTCAAAGACTGAACAAAGTAATTACCTCAATAATACATCCTGATCAAACGGGCTTTATGCCCAACAAGAGCACAGCTATTAACCTGAGACGAATGTTTTCCCACCTTCAAATTGACCACGCCAATGCTGGTACCAGAGCGATTGCCTCACTAGATGCCACTAAAGCATTTGACTCTGTTGAATGGCCATATCTGTGGAAAGTGTTGGAAAACTTTGGCATAGGGCCTAACTTTATATCATGGGTTCAATTACTGTACCGATCACCTACAGCTCGCATACAGATCAACAAAACTCTTTCCAGGGAATTCCCCCTCTCCCGAGGGACCAGACAGGGATGCCCTCTGTCCCCACTGTTGTTTGCCCTAGCGATAGAACCACTAGCTATATTAATCCGACAGTCCCCTAGGGTGGTGGGGCTTAGAACAGGAAGGGTAGAGGAAAAAATAGCTTTATATGCTGATGATGTTCTCTTATTCCTAGCAGACTCCAATGGTTCTCTTCATAATGCACTCCACTTAGCAGGTCAGATGGGCAGGTTCAGCGGGCTCCATATAAACAAGGAGAAATCCATTCTTTTTTCTCTTGAGACTCCTGGGCCAGTAGGTGTTATACAAGGTCTTAAATGGGTCACAAGGTTCAAGTACTTAGGTATTAATATAACACGGAAAGCGGAGGAATATGTACGTGAGAATGTCGAACCAGTGTTGCTAACTTTTAAAACCAGAGCAAGTCAATGGGAGAAACTTCCACTCACTGTTTGGGGCAGGATAAACTTGTTTAAAATGATATCTCTGCCCAAATTTATGTATGTTATGCAACACTCCCCGTCCTGGCTTCCCCCGCAACTATTCAAGCGTATTGATGATATACTATTCCCCTTTATATGGGCCCACAAAGCCCCCAGGGTTAACAGACAAACGCTAATGGCTCCATTGGACTGTGGTGGATTAGCGCTCCCGCACCTAAAATATTACTACTATGCTACGCAGCTGATGTATATACACAATTGGCTTACACCGCATCCTGAGAATCCACTTACGGCACTGCATGCCACTATGGCGGGATCCCTCGAAGCATTGAGAAATGCGCCTTATAGGAAAGCCAGGGACACCCCTGAACTGCCACCTGTTTTATCAGTTCCACAGAAAATATGGGCGCTTGCCATGCAAATAGTATCCCAGTCACACCCCCAACCTTCTCCAAATGCACCACTTTGGAGAAATTCTAATTTCACAAGTTTTGCCCGCTTACCTGATTTTCGTTACTGGCCCAAAGTGGGAGTCCGCCATCTGAAGGACTTACTAGTGGAGGGCAGCTTTCCCACCCTGGGCCAATTAAGAGAGCGACTAAGTCAGCCCGATATACAGCTATTCCGGTATTTCCAGCTGCGCCATGTGTTTTATTCACAATTTGGGTCTCTAACACCAAACACAGCGACCTCATCCTATGAAAATAGACTGTGGGATCCAGACCCGAGCAAACTAATTTCTGTACTATATAAGTCCCTGACACCTAGCCTGGGGAAACCCTTTGACAAAGTGAGAAGTAAATGGGCTGTGGACATGCCCCACTTGAGCGATGAGATGTGGGCAGAGGCAACTGAGGGGTTATATGACTATCTAATCTCCACCAAAGATAAGATGGTACAGTACAGAATCATTCACAGGACGTATATCACACCGCTAAGGCTAAAAGTAATGGGCAGGAACCCTACCGCTTCGTGTCCGAAATGCAATTCTCCAGATTCAGGTTTCTTCCACTTGCTGTGGGCGTGTCCGGTGGTATATAAATACTGGGCAGAAGTAGTGCAATACATTAATGAGCAAGTCCTATTACCTGGCATTCTTGCCCCGGAGGTATGCTTGCTGGGAGTACTAGAGGACACGGCCCCACTGATTAAGACCCGCACCCTACTAAAATCACTGTACTTCTATGCCAAGAAACATGTGGCAATGAAGTGGATGAGTCCCCTTCCCCCACAGGTCCAACAATGGGTCAGATTAGTAAACAGTATCCTGCCAGCTATTAAATTAACCTATCTGGCCAGACGGTGCCCCCAGAAGTTTGAAAAGGTTTGGGACCCCTGGCTGGATGTCAATCCAGAGGTTACCCTCTAAGACTACATAGGTAATTGCCTCATGTAACTACTCTCCCATTGCCATTTATTCCCCTCTGAGTTAAGTTTCCTCCCATTGACTATTGGAATGTGCCTTACTATGTACTCCTGCTGTGTATAACTTACTATTGCCCGCTAAATATGTCATTTTATTTGTATGGTCATAGCATTGCAACTTTGTGTTTGTGCTGTTGTGTTGTGAAAATGTTAAATAAAAACCTTTTAAAAAAAAAAAAATATATAAATAATCTGAGGGATGAATGGGGAAGATTAAAAAAAAAAGATGGCAGCACAGTACTGTGCTTCTTTTTTCCCCCCAGGCTGGTGCATTGTTTTTCTTAAGCCTAGCCTTAGATGCCTTTCCCAGGAGTCCCTAGTGGAGAATTTAAACTTATGCATGTTCAGCAGAGTATAATTCACTGGGTTGTGCCTAACATATTTCCTCCCCCAGCAGATTCACTTTTCCTTGTCTTTTAAAAGCAGCACATTTATGTTACACTCTTGTGTAACAGCTTCAAAAGTTGCTGAAGATTTATCAATTACTAATAAGATGGGATTCGATTATGAGCTAATATTCTAGAAGACTGCACAAAATTCATGCTATTTTACAAACAATAAAAGATGCACAGTATATTTGTGAGTTGAACAACCCATGAGATGATTCAAGGATTAGAACATTTAGCGCCACATGATTTTGTCTGCATTTCATTTCAATTACCCAATGTGTTCCTTATAACCAGAAAGTGTACAGAGTCAAAGTGAATGTTTCTATTTCTATTCATAGTGAAAATAAAAATCAAGCCCTGATCTCATTCCCTGTTTACTTACTATTACTCATGTTCTTTCTCTTTAAAAAGTATTTCATATTTATGAAACACGTGCTGCTTGTCATTTTCAAATGAAATACAATATAAAAATCCAATAAAGTGATTGAAGGAATACTTCTCAAACAGTTTGATTTGAACAAGCAGTTCAACAATTCATGTTACTGTACCAATTGTAAAGATTGCATCATGAGCTTTAAGGTTCTAGTAAATTAGTTCATTGACACAGTCAGGGAAAGAAATGTGGATTAAGTGAGTTTTATTGATAAATTCCAGCTCTACTAGCACAGTTCAACATGTTGCACAGGAACACGATTCCATGCAATGAAAAAAAGTTGATGTCATGCTGCATTGAGTTGAGTCAAATTAACTATAAAAAGTTGCTCTACAGCAGGGTGAACTTGGGAAAGCCCCTGTGGTCCCCATTTTACAGCTCATAAACTTTAACTTAGTGATCTCAGTTATGTGAAACGTACTTTATTTAGCACCCATTCAACATCTTCTATGGCCCTCTTAATAATATTCTGTATCCGCTCAGGATCATCTTCATCTGCATGAACTCGGAAACTCTAATGGGCAAACGATCAAATAATATTGATTTACTTTAGCAAATAATACAGTTTGAACTATCCTTCTTGCTTTTTCTGCCTTAAACTTTTGAAACAATATAGCAGATGCCAACAGATTAACAGAACTGCCTTGGCTGGAGAAGAACTGACTGCTGCATTGTTTACAAAGTCAGAACCAGGAGCACAGAAAGGAAAAGACAAACGCTCAAATGCTCAGTAGTAAACAAACCACTGAGCATTTTTAAATATTATATGTTGGTAGCTAAATAGGTTCTCTTTGATTAGGAAGAAAATGTTTACATCCCCTCTAAACTATTCTCAGCTGTTTGTATAAAACTTGACCTGATTATTATGCTATAAAAACATACAGCTAAGCAGATAGAAATGCTTAAATGTGTGCCGGTCAGCAGTTTTGAAGAATCTGTGAAATAAACATTTACACAGATTGTAATGAAGTGATAGACAGAACATATAAGCCCTGTCTGTTGGCACTGTTGTTATATCTAAATGTATTTTTGTTTTACATTAGAAGAGATTCATTTCTGTCATTAAAGGGTAGAGACACAAAGGGCAGATTCTGGGAGCTAATCTCCCCGAACTGCCTTCCCGCCGGCTAGAATGTAAATCTTCGGAAAACGAAACCCTTCGAGTGCCATTGCGTCAGTGATTTACATTCTAGCCGGCGGGAAGGCAGTTCGGGGAGATTAGTTGCCCTGAGAAGATTTGTCGCCGGGTGACTAATATCCCCGAATCTGCACGTATGTCTCTGCCCTAAGACTATCCAAATTATTAAAACCAAAAGAAAATGAAGCCCTGAGAAAAAAATTAATGATTTTAAAGTGATAAGCAATGCATGTGTTTATTAATGTGACCTGTATAGATCATACCTACTTCACTGCGTGTCTGTAATAGTGCTGAAGGCTTTTGCTAGGGAGTAGCTTGCAACATCGAAGGAGATATCTGTAGAGTTGCAAAGGGCTATGTACCAGCTCAGCACCAGGTAATGGTGGCATTTTTACTCTGGATCTGGTTGTGAAGAAGAAAAAAAAAATCATAGTGACTAATCACAGTACTGTTATGGGACCTGTTATCCAGAATGTTTCAGGACCATGGATCTTTCTGTAATTTGGATCGTCATTCCTTAAGTCTACTAGAAAAGCATGTAAACATTAATTGATTAAACCCAATAGGCTGGATTTGCTTACAATAAGGATGAATTATTATGGATCCCATACCTGTACTATTAAGCATGCAGAAAAATTCCCTCTGGGCCCCCATGGAATTATAGGCCCCTTGTTGTTATAAGTCCACCACTGCCAGACAGCAAATATAATATTTACAGATCTAAAACACAAATTTAATAAAAACCTTTCCTAGGTGCAGTAACTCATAGCAACTAATATGCTCTTAACTTTTATACCTGTGACCATTACTATGTGATGATTGGTTGCTATAGGTAACTAGAACTATCTAAGAACTATCTAAGTCTTACCTCTGGAGGAGGGAAGCTAAAGGAATAAATTAATCATGGCAACTGTGTGTTAATACCATGGCCATGCCACATTTTTATATGAAAACAAATAGGAGAAGTGGAAGAAAAGATAGATGATAGCAAGAGAGAGAAGGAAAAGTAGTTTGGTCACATTGGCATGACTCACATTGGAATCAGCTCATTAGCCTGGAGAAATCAGTTGGTGACCCACAGGATGAGAAAGTTTCTTTGCAGCAGAAACTAAATTAGGACGAGGCATTTTAAAATAAACTATTGGATACCAAAAATAGGGAAAGCCTATTTCATTGGGGGTGGTGCTAAAATGTTAGCATCCCCCATTGAATTTAATCACAGTGTGCCTCTTCAGAGAAAACTGCACAGGCCTTTAGGAAAACTGACTGCACTGGCATTTACTAACGGTCTATTCATTCTCACTTGGACATACTTTCCAGTTTTACTCTACTGCTCTGGCAGGAATCGTTTTGCCACCTCCTAAATATATTAACATGTAATACATTTTAATGTTTTTAAATGCACATTGAATCAGACCTCCTCCTGGATTTGGGAATGGTTCAGAATGGGCACATTTTCTATTTAGCTGTGCATAATTAAATACTTATGCTATGTAGATAACAGAAATCTGGTGCAAAAAATAAATAGGATTATAAAGCAGAGTATAAATATGCCATGACATTTTCCCTTTAACATCTTTACCCATTAAAATGATCGGTTCATTAGAGATACACATTAACATCTAATAGGAGTCAGGCCTCAGTAATCCTGGGTGTCCTACTGAACCTTACAAATGAGCTTTTTCACAAATCTTTAAAAAGGAGCTTTTTCAGCATAAAATGAATGTTAATGTATTAATACATGTCAGATTTAAATGAACTAACTCCCGTCATATTTTTAATATGATGTTAATCTAAAACATCTCCCTAATTAATCCCGTTATAGGCTAATGAATTAATCCCACAAGTAAAACTTGCCATTTTAACCAGGGATTTGTACATCCCGAGTATTTAGTATCTTTTTCAGAGGACAGTGTCAATTCTGACAGCTTATCCCGCACTGTTACGGAAATGTCCCGACTTTGGGCTGAACTTCACGGCACAATGAGGCCCGATTTGTCGCATGGCGATGACATGCATGAGTCGTGTCGGATGTGCAGAATATAACAGGACTGAAGACGCAGCGTGCATGTGATACATGAAATTTGTACCTGCGATTTCTAGATCAGTCCCATTATATTCTGCATGTCCCACACGTCGCATGCGTGTCATCGGCATGCGACAAATCGGGCCTCATCATGCCAGACCTTTCTCTTTGATCTCCTGCACTGAACAGCCAGAATATAATACAACGTTTCTATAACTTTATTGGCTTTTGGCAGAGAGCCCAGAATATGTGGCAAGTGCACTTTGATACTTTTGTAACAATTTAAGTTAAGCAAAGAAGCAATTGTAACAATTAAGATAAGTGGGTCCCTTAGGGAAAATGTGACTTGCAGCTTAAAGAGCAATTTCACCTTCATTAGCAAAACTGTAATAACACAGAAAAAACCACAGAAATGTGTTCAAACTTTCATAACCTGCCAAATTTTGTAAAATGAACCTGTAATTAGGGGATGTGGCCACAAAAATAGGCCACACAATCCGCACAGCAAATCCTTTTGTCTCTCTTTCTATTTCCAAAACGTTGGGAGACAATATGGCAAATTGGGAACTTTGTCGCCCAACTGAATTCCAGCTCAGCTGACAGCTATCAAAACGCTTGACTCTGCCCCTTATTCATCCCAGAAGCAATTATAGTTAAGGTGCTGTCGCTAGAAAATACTAACTACACCACTTTCACCAAACTATTATCTAACTCAAAAGCACACTTGCAATACCACGCAAATTGCCCTTAAATGAATGGGATGATTTCACCCAAGTGAGCAAGAAACACCATGGATTGCCCTGAGTTCCATATTGCTCTTAGTGAGGGGCCAGAGCCAGCATGTGCATTGGGCATACCTCCCAACTGTCCCTTTTTCGGAGGGTCAGTCCCTTTTTTTGACAGCATCTGGAGTCCCTCATTTGTACTGGAAAGTCCCTATTTTCTCTGCACTGAACAGACAGAATTGGCTTTTGGCAGACAGCCCAGAACAGCTAACAGGTGCAAATAAGATACTTTGTAACAATTAGATAAGTAATTGTAACAGTTTAGATAAGGAGAAATATTTTCAAACGTTCATTACCTGCCAAATTTTGTAAAATGAACATTGTAATTAGGGGGTGTGGCCGCAAAATGGTCATGGTCAAAAATATTCGCCACACTACATGCGAAAAAAAAATGTTGTCCCTCTTTTTACTTCCAAAATGTTGGGAGGTATGGCATTGGGCAGAGAAATGTTCTATTTTATGAGCAAATGGAGCTGCACTGCTGTGAGTACAATTCAGCTCTGAGCTGATGGGAGTAGAGCTCAGGAGCAAAGCTACATAAAGCCACTCTATTACACATGAGTTTGTATGTAGGGAAGGGCCACGGATTTTACCTGTCGGATATGTGAGCTGCTGTGTTTTTCAGAGCCTGGATATGGGACCCCAGTCTGACTCAGCTCTGCAAGTGCAGCTAAACAATTCCCAATGTCCTCCTGGTACAACCGGCACAGGCTGCCTGACCTGTCAGCTCATATTATACCATTTAGTCAGTGGCACATAGAGATTGAAAGCTGCCAGTTACTGCACCTTTAAATAAACAGATGTCCAATGAAACAATGAAATCCGGGTTACCCTGTTCTGCCTTCTACGTTCCTCTATAGCAGTGATCCCCACCCAGTAGCTCGTGAGCAACATGTTGCTCTCCAACCCCTTGAATGTTGCTCTCAGTGTCCTCAAAGCAGGTGCTTATTTTTGAATTCCAGACTTGGAAGCAAGTTTTAATTGCATAAAAATTAAGTATAGTGCCAAGTAGAGCCTCCTGGAAGTTGCAAGTCCACATAGGAGCTACCAAATAACCAAATATAGCCCTTATTTGGCACCCCAAAGTGATTTTTCATGCTTGTGTTGCTCCCCAACTCTTTTGACATTTGAATGTGGCTCCCGGGTAAAAAAGGTTGGGGATCCCTGCTCTATAGTCTCCACATCCAGTCATTTGCAGACAATCCCTAACAGCACCTCACCCGCCCCTTTTGCTGGTTGGCCAATCACTGCTACTCCTCCACAAAAGCCCTCGCCCTGCCCCAGTCAGCAGCCACTCTTCCTTTCAGTAATGAAATACATGTAGTATAATGTGTATAATGACACCAGACTATACCGCTTATGTGGTGCTGCACAGCCACCTCTCACTATCCTGATAACAAGCAGGCAGTGTCCAACTGGTGGAGTTGGCAGTTTTTCTGGAAAAAAAATACCGGCCTTCCTATATATTTATCTTTTTTCCCTATTAATAACATTGGGATCAACCATCATTTTTACCAGCCAGGCTGGTAAAATACATCGGGCTCCCCACCATTCCCAGCTGCAAATCCCCCTCTGTCCCGCTTATTACCCCCACCAGCAGGTACCTTTTTCTTATGTGTCAAAGAGTGCAGGAGCTGCCGGCTGTTGGGAGCTGGTTTGGGCTAGAAGGGCCCATGAGGGCTGGGGCCTAACGGGTTTTTTCTGGGTGTCCTGCTGGCCTAGTCCAACCCTGCAAGCAGGAATATATACTTTCCATCAGCCCAATATTCTCAGTGTGTGCAAAACGGGGCTCTATCTGGCAGAGTTGTGGGAACAGAGTCTGAGAACTTATTCACACTAGGGGCTCCTACAAATAGGTGGTTTTTCTCCCGCACATTTAACGCATGTTCAAACGCCGGTATACGCATTTGTTAATTGATTCCATTATGTTCACAATGTCCTGGTTGTACTCATGTGCGTTCTGAGTTGCATTTTACGCCATTTGCGTTTCAGCAGGGCCGGAACTAGGTGTAGGCAGAGTAGATTAGGTACCTGCTCTGTCGCCTACCCCATGTCCGGTCCTGTGTCTCCCTTACTGGCGCTGGTAATTTGTTTCAAATGCGCATGCGCGCCGGCGCGTAGTTTCGTGCACACTAAGCCGGCGCCATGCCCGGCCAGGTTGCCTAGGGCGCCTGGCCGGGTTGGCCCGGCTCTGCGTTTCAGTGCGTTTGTTTGGACACAGAATATTGCTTGTGCTTGATGCACATTAAGCTGTCAATAAAACATTGACTGCTGTGTGTGTTTGGAACAGAAAAAAAACGCACTTAGTTGCATCAACACACTATTTAAAATGCAATAGATGTGCTTTTTTGCTCCCAATGTGTGTTTAAAAAATGTAGAAAAAAAACTCTGTGTGTAAGAGCCTGTATGCACTCACGTTAAAGGAATTATTTAACAATTCACGAAGTAAGGATGCAGTCCATTGCTAGGGGCCCAATATAGCAACCACACTCCTCTGAGGAAAAACTATGGGAGTAACTAATACACGTCAGAAACAAGAATCAAGTATGCAATATCAAGGTCAAATATTCATCTGTCCATTTCTGTACAATGGTAGGTTTGTTTCATAAGTCTATGCAAAAGAAGATATACCACACCAGTAATAGAAAAAAACACGGTAAACAGTGTTTCAGAACGAAACTATGGGGCACATTTATTCCAAATCATGCTGTAGGGTTCATTTATTATGCATAATCACTATTTACCTCTGTTGTGGTGATTACTATCAGGCCCAGACTAGCAAAGTGTAGATTGTGGCAAATGCCAGAGGGGCACAATTCACAGCATCTGGTATTAAATTTCAAATGCAGGGTTAGACTGGGCTGGTGGGACAAAAGAAAAAAACTTGGTGGTCCTCATCCTTCATGGGTCCCACCAATCAAGGTCTGCTTCCCCATACCACTAGGGTTGACATCTTTTGCCGAACTCAACTCTGGGCAGGAGGCATAGAGGTCAAGTCAGGCCGATGACATATCAGGGCGTAACGTATCTTTTTCCTAATTTAAAAAACTGGGCAGGCAATTCTGACCCGAACAGCCATTCCAAAATCCAGGCTTTCCGGTTCAAACCTGGAGAGGTGGCAACCCTACACCCCACCAATGCCTTATTTTATATACTGAACTTATTGCACCAGCCTAAAGTTTCAGCTTGTCAATAGCAGCAATGATCCAGGACTTCAAACTTGTCACAGGGGTCACCTCTGGGAAAGTGTCTGCGACACTCACATGCTCAGTGGGCTCCAGTTAAGGAGCCGAAACGTTGAGAATAAAACTTCACCTTTATTTTTCAAAATGAAGTCCCTGGAGTGTGGCTTGTTTATTCACTGCATATTAATGTGTTGAACAGCACCCAGGCAGCTGTGGATTGTTAAGAGTGCACCAGCTAAGCATATTGAAAATATTACTAAACAGTAGCAATGATCCATGACTTTAAACTTGTCACTGGGGGTCACCAACTTGGATAGTGTCTGCGACACTGTGGGCTCTGAGCAGCTGTTGTACAAGGCTGATAAATAAATTCTGATGTTATGCACTGGTTTCTGTGCTGCCATGTAGTAATTATCTGTATTAATTACTAATCAGCATTATTATTGTGACATTTCTATTCTATGTGTACTGTATATTGTGAGTGGGGCCCTAAGCTCAGTTAGTGACAGCAACATTGAGCATGTGCAGTGAATCAGCAGAAAAGAAGATGGGGAGCTACTGGGGCATCTTTGGAGACACAGATCTTCCCTGCTAAAGGACTGTGGTTGCCGTGGGCTTGTACAGAAGCCCAAAACACAATGTAAAACATTTCAGGACTATTTCTTTAGTTAAGCTTTAGTTCTCGTTTAAAGTACACAACACCTTTACAATAATAAACTACAATACTTGGATTATTTAGTTGCAGTAGGGCTACCACCTTTACATTTCATCTGACCTTTTAGTGGCATAGGCGGATAATATTCGGTGGGTGATAAAATTTAAAGAAAGGCCAATGAAGGACAAAGTAAGAGCTGGGACAATCCTACCCCATCACAGCCTGAGGAGGCTACTGCAATGCCGCCCCCATGCACTCCCCAGCACTTACCTTTTCTGGGGGTGGGTTCAGGGGGGCACATCCCTAGTGCAGAGAGCACAATTGCTCTTAAAGTTACCAGGAGACGCTTTTTTGCCACCCTTGGTAACCTGAAGGCTGGTGCCACTTGAGGCAAGTTTATCAACTCACCTTATGACACCAGTGCCCCTGAGTAAGGGACCAGGGTTGACAATTTTCAGGGCAAAGGAGTATTTTCCGGGTTTCAGAACTCTGAAACCCAGACAGGCAGATTTGAACCAGACAGACTGTCTAAAACACAATCTATCATGTTCAAAACTGGACATGTGGCAACCCTAAATTGCAGTCATTTTCATGTGTCCCAACAATTGGAAGAGGAGTCAGGAGATATTTTGATTCATGAGTTTTCAACAAAAAAAATGATTATTCAAATTTCTCAATGATTTTTATGGTATGTCATAGCTGGAGAGATGAAAAGATAGACTAAAAGCAAAGATTCTACCCTAGAATACTATGCACGGGCTCACACAGCTCCCCCGCCTGTACACACTATATTTCAGTGATGACACACTATATTTATATATAGTATATGTTACATGCTGCTGTATATACTGTAGATCACAATGGTTTATTTCTTACAAAGCAAAATAAACAGAAGTCTAATGTCATTTATGGCTCTCTACAGAATGAAAAACCTTTCTTATATAAGAAAATAGCCATTTATTGCCTGGATATAGTTTATTTGTCGCTGCTGGCTGAACATATACAAACTATAAATGTCAAATAATTGTCTTTAATTATATCAATTGATATTAGATTATACATTGAGCAGGGCTTTCTCATTCTTCATTTTTATTGTGTAACCTGTGTTTGTTAAATTATTGTATAACGCCCATAAATGTTGCAAAATTCTGCATAACTTTCTGGTGATATCTAAAACTATAATTATGGAGTGCCTAATTTAATGAAGGCTCTCTCTCTCTCTCTCCCTATATATATATACACTGTATATATATATATATATATATATATATATATATATATATATATATATATATATATATATATATATATATATATATATATAATATCAAAACAGGGGGGTTGTGGGAGCACTCTAAAGGCTTTAAAGTATATATATATATAAGTATAATAAATGCTATTGCATATGTACCCAAAACAGGGGTTATTTTGTTACAAAGTTATGATCATAAAATTGATAAGCCACCATACCACGTCAAGGTAAACCCCGAATGGCGGTCCCTAACTTGTTTTATATTTTATGTGCATTTTAGCATTACCTGTAATCAATGTCCATTGAACGCTGTTTTTTCACTAAGGGCTAAATCCTCCCCAGCCAGCAATCAGGCTTTTAAAGGAGAGATATTCCCAAAACAAACGCCCAATTTTAAAAGCATAGGATCACCACTAGTTTAAAGGGGGGGGTATGGGGTGCTACAACCACTGAAGCTATGCCACAGCTCCTGGCTAAATATACAATATCAAAACAGGGGGGTTGTGGGAGCACTCTAAAGGCTTTAAAGTATATATATATAAGTATAATAAATGCTATTGCATATGTACCCAAAACAGGGGTTATTTTGTTACAAAGTTATGATCATAAAATTGATAAGACACCATACCACGTCAAGGTAAACCCCGAATGGCGGTCCCTAACTTGTTTTATATTTTATGTGCATTTTAGCATTAACTGTAATCAATGTCCATTGAACGCTGTTTTTTCACTAAGGGCTAAATCCTCCCCAGCCAGCAATCAGGCTTTTAAAGGAGAGATATTCCCAAAACAAACGCCCAATTTTAAAAGCATAGGATCACCACTAGTTTAAAGGGGGGCGTTCAACGGACATTGATTACAGGTAATGCTAAAATGCACATAAAATATAAAACAAGTTAGGGACCGCCATTCGGGGTTTACCTTGACGTGGTATGGTGGCTTATCAATTTTATGATCATAACTTTGTAACAAAATAACCCCTGTTTTGGGTACATATGCAATAGCATTTATTATACTTATATATACTTTAAAGCCTTTAGAGTGCTCCCACAACCCCCCTGTTTTGATATTATATATATATATATATAGAATGCATAGAAGAACCAGCACTTTAAGTTTTGTGATTAAATGTGTTTTTGACTTTTATTACACTCCATGCTGCATCCAACGTTTCAGTCTCTTTTGGGACTTTGATCAAGGATATTTATGTATTTATTTTAAGGTAAGCTAAGTTGGGCAGTGAGCAAAAGGACATGGCATCTTTAAATATTTGAATGTCACGCTAAGCGCAATGATGTCAGATGCGGGCATCCCCGCCACCCTACTAGACCACCAGATACCCTTACACAACCCAGGTTAAAAGCTCCCTTTTTATTGAAACCAATCTTTTCCATATACAAAGTGCCAAAGATGGATAAGCTGAAGTTAAAAAAATTTGAAACCACAGTCTAAATTCAATAAGGTTCCATGGAAAAGGTGGAAGACGCTAATGAAAAGCAATTACTCTATCACTCCATAGCATTTTTATAGTACTCAGTACAGTTGAAAAAATACCAAATTCCATCAAGTTCAACCTCTCCAAATGAAACCCAGCACCCAATCATACACACTCCATACACTCACAACCAACTACATTAATAAAACATGAATACATTGCAAAACAAATTTTTATTCATATTGTGATAAATACAGAAAACAACTCTACTCCTTCATTCACGTTTTTCTTCACAGAGAGAACATGAAGATTCCAATTCTCTCAACATAAAATGACTGGATATATAACTGAAATGCCATTTTATAGTTATAGCTGTTGACTTTATTCTTTTCTTACTTATATTTATTTTGCTTTTTCTTTCTTCTTCTTTTTAATGTTTAAAAACTGCTGCAAAATGTTGTTGTGAGGTGATGTATTAGTGCTCTAAAACTCTCCAATGCTACTAAACATAATTAGACTTTACTGACAGTACATTGTATTAGTTTGATGAGGAAGCTATGCATCCTTTTATACAAAAAAAAGAGATAAATAAAATGTACTGTTCCATGTTGTTCTCAGATTCAGAAACAAGCAGCCAATGTCACCCTGATGGTACTAGATATGAACATATACTGTATATAAAAATAACACATTTCTAGTAAAGATAAGTCCATGCTATAGAATGCACTGTTGTATATTGAAGTCATTGGTCTTCTAAATCTGATTTATCCCTGGATTCTGAGGAATTTCAGATCAATATGTCTTTCTAAAATGAAAAAACACTATATAATTTAGTTCCATTCTATCAGCTCTTGTAGATAAAGGTTTTATTAATTAATGACCACATACAGTTATCTATATCTGTAACTAACTAGGTCAGCCTCAAAAGACGTGAGGGATAAGTTCTTCATGAATAATTTCATTTTATTATTCTGTGACTCAGCAAAAGAGTCCAATATAAATCTCACCAGCTGCTGAACTATGATATATATAATGATATATAATGACTAGAGCAAATGGAGCTTTGGCTCTGCTGCTCTCAGCCTGCATATTTTTTTCAGTCTAAGAGAAGTGTATCTTCTCCCTTTTCATGCTCCATTAATCTGAGCTGCTTCTACTTGTGTGCATTTGAACCAAATAAGTGAAAGCAGGCATTTTCAGCAGGGGTGTAACTACAGAGAAAGCAGACCCTGTGGCCCAGGAGGCACAGGGGGTCCCATGAGGTCCAAATTATGAGCAATTTCAACATATATTAGTAAAACAGGTTAACTTCTGGATATGTTAGGGGCCCTCAAATTAATAGGCTGTGGGGCCCAGTAATATCTAGTTATGCAACTGATCTCCAGGCTGACTTCTGCTCCGCTGAGAAGTGCCCCAGCTGTTGTATGGAGCTGGGGCACTTCTTTTGCAGCTGAACCAATGCTCTGTGTGCTTGGCTTAAATGCAGTTCCTAACTGTGTGGGGTTGGGTGCCATATGGAGATTCGTGATTCAGATGGAACTACACTATCTAGTGGCCATACACAAATAGCACTTCTATGTTTGAGTCTAAAAGAGTGGTTCCCAAATTATTGGTGGCTTAATTTGGGTGAACAACCTCAAAGGGGAACTTCACAAAAACATAACTTTTTCAAGCAACTTTGCAATATACATTCATTTAAAAAATATGCAGACTTTTCATGATTTTTAATTGTTTCTGACAGTTCCCTAAGCCTAGCCCCCTGCTCTCCTGCTGATCTCTCTGACTACTTTTCTGAGCTGGCTGACTGCTGTTACTTTGTATCAACAGCCATCTGTCCTTAGACTGCATCCTCCAAACCCCACAATTCCCTGCACATGTGATTTCAATAAGGAAAGGCATATTACAGTGCAATGCATTTTGGGTTATGTAGTTCCTGCATGCTTTCTGTAAGCTGTGGCGTAGTTGTTACAATTTGTAACATCAGTGTTTTAGTCCCTCCTTACCTGGATTTCAGCATAGAAAATGGCATTTATTCATACTTTTTGAAGAAACTTGTAACTGTGATGGATATATTAGGGGTTTCTGTGTTATGTAGGCCTCTTTATCAAATTTTGGTTTGGAAGCCGGAGTTCCCCTTTAACCTGAAGGCCAGTAAGGGTGAGATTTGGGGAGGTTGCTTAGTTGTTTTCTAGATACCTCTGCAAACCAAGACAGTAAATGAGATTTGGGTTCAACACTTTTTATGCTTTACCTGATATTTTAAGATCTACTGCTTAAAAATGAATATAGATGTGTGCTCATATTTTTTGTAACCGTGTAACAAGCTAAGGGGGGACCTGTTAAATGGTGGAATGGAACACAAAAAAGTCTGAGAACTTATTGATTTTTCATGGCGATAATTTATTTTAGTAGTTGCAAGCAATGAAGATTTTCTGTTTCTTCCTCTGAAACATGCACTCCTGAGATCCACTCCACAGAGCAAAATGACACAAAGCTCCTCCAAAAAAGTGGTGGCTCCAACTGTAACTGCCTGTTCATAATCAGCAAGACAACCACTATAATGACTGTGGGTTTTCAGGGACCCACAGGCAACATAAAAGTTTACCAAATGCAATCCCTCATTTTTGTATCTGTAGCCACTGGAGTTTAGGTAAATGGCACATAAAGCTGTTTTGGGTGCTTTAAGCATCACATTTTTAAGCAGCGCCAAAACATGATGCCAAAACACACCCTATAGACTAACACTGTAATCGTATGACAAGCACGTATACTGACAAACTTTTATTACATGAAAAATATTGCTCCTCAGGCAAAAATTGTTTAAAAAAGCATATGGAATATTTAAGCAATCGTAATGTTAGCCTATGGGGCTCTTTAAATCCATGTATTTGGCCTACCTAAAAAAAAGTTCCATGCTCAATTAGTCCAACATAGGCAAATAGCCACAAGGATCATTAGAGGGTAAGGAAAATACATAAACAACTGTTTCCTTCTGTTTTATGGTAAATGAAAAATGAAACACCTAAATTTAGCATTACACACACTGTTACAACATGCGTCATTGTGACTTAGGCGCATAGCATATAGGGCAAGTTTTCAGCACAGAGCCTATCTGATTATGTAAAATGTATTGTGCCAAATGCAAACCTTTATCTTTATTTATTTTTATTTTCTTTTTTATCCATTTTACCTTTTTTTCTTTTCTTTTACCTTTGGTCTATAAAACAGAAGTAAAGCTTATCAGTAGGACAAAGAGCCGTATGCATGATTTTCCTTACTGAACCCCTAAATAATGTATGAAAATGCTCACCCCAAATTTTCCTTTAAGAATACTATTAAAGGGCTACTTTCATCGCATTATTTTACTATGAATTGCTCTCAAGAACACATTTATGGTTGCAAACAAACTTAAAGGTACACATTAATATTTATAATTATATACTGCATTTGATATAAATGTTAGCATCACTGTTTTGTTTCCTGAAATATGTCATACATCTCAGATAATGTATACAGTCCTTGCTATAAAATATGACAGGACTGCAGATTGCAAGAAAGGACACAGATCTATTGACATAAATCAGGGCCGGAACTAGGGATAGGCAGAAGAGGCACATGCCTAGGGCACAAAGGTAAAGGGGTGCGAGGCACATATCTCTTTTGCCATACCCCTAGTTCAGACCATTGCGCCCAGAAGATGTTGCTGCCATTCTTCCAAATGCGAGTGGGCGTATATATATATATATATATATATATATATATATATATATATATATATATATATATATATATATATATATATATATATATATATATGTATATATGTATATATATATATATGTATATATATATATATATATATATATATATATATATATATATATATATATATATATATATATATATATATATATATATATGGTTTGGTGAAAAAACGTGTCAATTTATTCACACACTTTTACATGTTATCCGACGTTTCAGTCCCAGTCCCAGTGTGTGAATAAATTGACACTTTTTTTCACCAAACCATACAGAGAGTGCTGATCTTCTATTCATATACTACTACAGATTTGATTGTGTACCTCTGGCTTCGTCTTGGATTGAGTGCGGGCACTGCCGGATACTATATATATCCAGAATGCTTTCGACCTGGGGTTTTCCGGATAATGGATCTTTCCATAATTTGGATCTTCATACCTTAAGTCTACTAGAAAATATTGTAAACTTTAATTATACCCAATAGGTAATAATTATATCTTAGTTGGGATCAACTATTACTATAGAGAAAACAAAATCATTTTTAAACATTTGGATTATTTAGATAAAATGGAGGTTATGAGAGATGGCCTTTCCATAATTTGGAGCTTTAAAAGGGTTTCTGCATAACAGATCCCACACCCGTACCTTTATTCTCACATGTTTTTTTTAAAAGCTCTGAAACGTAAAAAGTAATTTATGATTAATGAAGAGGTGATTTACAGTGTATCTGGACATTTCTTTCAAATATAAGATCTATGGCCGGCAAATGAGTTTTGGCACCCTAGGCAAGGGCTTCAGTCTTCCAACCATTCAATACTAGCCGGAACAAACATTCTTTGAATAATGGCCAAACAAATCAAGTTATAAGATAGTTTAAAAAAAATCACCTGAAGGTACACCCAGAAATGACTATATCCTACCCAGCTACCTACTCTGCATTATATCATTTTAAAAGAGAAATGGAAAATAATGGGTAAGCTCTACGTAGCATTTGTGTTATACAACTGTTTATTCTAAGGAAATTTAATTAAAAGGTCTACTTACCTCAAGGTCCATAGTTTCTCTGATTTCTTCACCTTTCAAAGCAGGACCCAATGCCCTGCTAACTCTGTGCTAGACAGGGGTGTCTTGCCAGTGGTGTAACTAAGGTCATGTGGTTCCAAGTGCAGGATTTTCGCATGGTCCCCCCTACCCACTGGGCCTACCCACCCAATGTTCCACCCCTCCAGACGTTTGGGCAAATCCTTAAAGATCTTTGGTGCTGTCTGGAGGGCCCCATTGAGGTGAGGACCAGACTGGAGCTGCACCCTCGCTAGTTATGCAATGAAATCTGTCACTGACAATTGCAGTAGCCGGGCAGTGCTTTTTGCCTGCACGTTCTTAGATAGAGAAAAGTAAAATTAAAAGGTATGTTCAACTTAGCATTTGAGCCAGTTAGCGCTTTTAAACCTGCACCTTCTTAGAAAGATAAAAGTAAAATGAAAAGGTATGTTTAACTTAGCATTTGAGCCGGTTACTGCTTTATGGGTGCACCTAATTAGAAAGAGAAAAGTAAAATTAAAAGGTATCTTCAACTTAGCATTTCAGCCAGTTAGCGCTTTTTACCTGCACCTTCTTATAAAAAGAAAAGTAAAATTAAAAGGTATGTTCAACTTAGCATTTGAGCCGGTTAGCACTATTTACCTACACCTTCTAAGATAGAGAAAAGAACAATGAAAAGATAAGTTCAATTTAGCCAGGGCCAGATTTTGTCCCCTCCTTTTTATTCAATCAAATTATCATCATCATAGGAACCGGAGCAATGGGGAAAGGTGCACAGGAAATTTAAAAAACTCGTATCTCCTGTGCATCCTCAGTGTTTCCGAACAAATGTGGGTGTGGTTGGACAGTATGCAGCCCCTAAAATCCTGCCACCCTAGGTACGGGCCTTGGTGGCCTCTCCACAAATCCGGGCATTAACTTAGTATTTGAGCCAGTTAGTGCTTTTTGCCTGCACGTACTCAGAAAGAGAAAAGTAAAATTAAAAAGTATGTTCAACTTAGCATTTGAACCAGTTAGCACTTTTTACCTGCACATTCTTGCAGAGATACTACAAAATGTAAAACGATCTATATTCACAGACCTATCCCCAACAACACTGATGAGAACGAGAGAGAGCTGCGTCCGATTACTCAAACACTTAGAGATAATCGCATTCCATACAGGTGGGGATTCCCATTCCACCTCATTGTCAATAATGCCAGTAAACAGTATACCCTACGAGATCCCAGGGATGGTAAAAGTTTCCTTATTTCACTTGGCCTACGCAAACCATCCACTCAACTGCAAAAAGCAGCAACTCCACCCAAGATGGATGTCGCACCAGTGTGGACCAAAGTGCAGATCCAGGCCCATTCACTAGCATCATTGGCCGAGAGCCCACGTAGGTGTTCATCTCCGGAGATACCACCGCCAAATACATGACAGAGCCGTAAGGAGCACAGAAGGAGTTTGGGGCCCCTGCTGGCCCCAAAGGAGGATCCTACCACCTACTTACATTTCTATACCTTTGTACACAGAATCAGGCTAAACGAACCTAGCCCGGATTGATTTCCTCGCTCCCCACAAAGAAGCCTGGAGGCATCCACATCCACAGACCCCTTGGTTACACGGACAAAGACAGATGCCATTTGAGGTACCATTATCCTGTAAGTGTATGGACCACAACCTAAGCGGGTTGAATATACTTGTTGGTTTTGTTATGTTATTATCATGTTATTATCATTTTACCAAAACCCAAATGGGTAGCTACACTTGTTGATTTCCCTAAGTTACTATTGCTTTTTATAGTGATAATCTGTTCATGGTTATATATCTATCTGCTATGTGCTAACTGCATTGCTGTTTCTATATCCCAGGAGTACGCTGTTTTGACAGCTCCAGTAAAAAGTGTAGAGGCTTACGGTCGGAATCATGACTTTAGATGGGTTAACTGATGCTTTAATCTAAGTATTTACAATGGCTAAGCAACACTTTTTATTTAGAGATTTGAGGAATCAAGTGATAGATGTAGCGTTTATACAGGAAACCCACTTCCCAAAGAGCAAGCCATACCACCTTTCCTCAAAAAGCTGCGCCACAGTATTATATGCCTCAGGGTCTCACAGAAAAACTGGGGTAGAAGTGCTAATACATAGACAATGCCCTTTCCAAATATCGGAATCCTTCCGAGACCCACAAGGACATTATCTGGTTATCAAGGGAACCCTTGCTGGAACTCACATCTCCCTTATTAACATTTATTCCCCAAATAGAAACCAGGTCAAATTCCTAAAACAGATCCTGGAGAAACATCAAAGTCTCTTAACGCAATGTACAACTATAGGTGGGGATTTCAACTTAATTTTCTCATAGGACAGGGACAGATCGCATCAGTCTAAATGCTTTAGGCAACTGATGAGACAACATATTCTACAAGATGCTTGGAGGATCTATCATCCCAGGGACAGAAAATCTACTTTTTACTCTAACCCACACCAAGTTTATGCACGGCTCGACTACTTTTTGTCACATGCATGTCTTAGGGGTAACTTTTCTACCAGGATTTTGCTGATTACCTGGTCAGATCATGCCTCTGTTCAAATGGACATCACCTTTGGCTCAATAGCCCACAAGCAAACCCACTGGCGAATGAATGAATATATATTAGCTGACCAACAATCACAGGTCAAATTAAAAAAGCTCTCCAAGAATATTTCACCTTAAACGCCCCCATCTACCCCAATCCTTTGGGAAGCCCATAAGGCAACAATTAGGGGGAAGATAATTGCCATCACTTCTGAAAAGAAGAAAACTTACACCACCACTTCTACAAAATTAACAGATAAATTAGAGACCTTACAACACCAACATCAGTTATTTAATACACCTAAATCTTGGCAAAAGCTTCAACAAGCTAAGCAAGAATTGCATGGCTATAGAATTAAGAAGTAGAAAAAACCATCAGGTAGTCCCAACAGGTATACTACAAATAAACTAAGAGAAAGAAAAGCCCAATCGACTATAATCAAAATTAAATCCCCACAGGGCCTCCTTACTCATAATCCAGATGAGATAGCAGAACACTTTCGCCAATATTACGATAAACTGTACAATCTGGCAGAAAATGCAACTCACTCCACACTACCATGCTCCAAGATTTTTTAAACACAGCTGACATGACCAAGCTAGGCCTAGAGGATTTAGAATCCATTAATGCTGAAATTTCATCAGTGGAAATGTCCTTCCTAATCTCTTCCTAATGGGTCCAGACGGATTCCCATATGTATATCTTAAATCTATCAAGAATATGCTAATACCCCACCTGACCGCTCTCTTTAATCAATTTTTGACAGGGACCCCCATTCTAATCTCTATGCTATCATCCTACTTGACCCTTCTACCTAAAAAGGGTAAAGATCCATCCCAGTTTAGCAGTTACAGACCCAAAGCACTCCTTAACTCAGACCGGAAATTGTTTACTAAAATCAGACTAGCTAACCTAGCCCGACCTTAATTCATCCCGATAATACTAGAAGAACTATAGCACTACTCGAAGCAATACACAGAAAAGGAAAACAGGCTGTATTATAAGGACTTGATGCCGAGAAGGCCTTTCTTATTAAGTTATGAAGTTGGCCCTTCTTATTTTCCTTATTAACCCAACTTGGATATAAAGGCCCATTTATCACAGCCCTCCAGGCTCTATACAGCACTCCCACTCAACATAAAATCCCAGGAGCGAAAGGGAAAACTATAAAGCAATGGGACCAGAGAGGAGTGCCCCCTATCACCGCTTCTGTATGCAATAAGCATAGAACTCTTGGCAGCATATATTAGAAAGCACTCAGACATTAAGGGCATTGACATCACCCAAACCGAACACAAAATAGCATTATTCGCAGACAATGTCCTATTGTCCCTTGCAAATCCAATATCTCTTTACCATCTTTGCACAGAGCTCTGGATGCTTATAGCAACCTTTTTGGGTACAACATCAACTGCGATAAATCAGAGGCACTTCCACTTTGCATACAAGCTGCCTCACTAGATACTTTCCGATCTAACTTTAAATACAAGTGGAAGACAGATTTCCATACTTACTTAGTGACACGAATCACCCCCCAATATAGGGACATACTCAAAAGAAATCTACTCCCACTCATCCAACAAACCAAACTCCTACTACACAAATGGTCTGACTTTCCAATTTCCTGTCACATAGCAGCGCTCAAGATGAGCATTTTACCCAAATTTCTGCATTTTTTCGAAACCCTCCCAGCTCTGGTTCCATCTAGAACTTTAGCTGACGTTCAGAGGCTTTTCCTGAAATTCATGTGGGGCAATAAGAGGCACAGACTCTCTAAGGTGGTAACAATGATGGGCAAACTACAGGCAGGCCTTGAATCCCCAGCTATACATAGCTATACATAGCTATCATGATGCAGCACCTACGGTGGATGGCCGCATGGTCCCAATATGACACCCAAAAATAGAGAATTCATTTATAGCCCTGATAAACACGGGAGCCCTCCTCTGGAATGCAGGTAACCACCTAACACCCCCTAAAGCCATACTGGAAAACACCAAATCTACACTTACAACTTGGTACAGATTGAAAGACAACTTGAACTTAAATTTACCTTTCTCGTTGATGACCCCAGGTTTAAACCAGGGATGCAGGTTTCTCTTTACTCAAATTGGGGAATGAAAGGTTGTTTAAAATACTTGATGTAAAATGCTTCCCAGATACTCCAATTCAGAGACTTACAAGCTAAAGCTCCTGAAATTCCTATAACATTTTATGAATATCTCCAAGTGAGACATTTTATAACACCCTTCATCACACCATTGACTAGGGTAACTGTTTCTCCTTTCAAGAATATAATGAGAGGTGGCTGGCTACAAAAAGCCCTCTTGTCACTACCATCGGATAATTTACCAAAACACAAATATATGCAATATTGGGAACAAGATTTGGGAGGTCCCTTAGAAATGGAGGACTGGGAAGCTAAATAGCAAAATGCCAAAACAGGGGTAACATGTGTAAAACAAAATGAAAATGTATACAAGCTTATGATGCACTGGTATATGACTCCCCAAAAGCTGAGCTAAATATACTCAACTACCTCAGGCCAATGCTTGAGGTGATGCTCAACACCAGGGAGATCATATAATTTGCTATGGACATGTCCAATGATCAACACCTTTTGGAATGAGATACATTGGTTACCTGAAAGGACATAGCAAAAAGTCCAATAACCTACATACTGGGAAACCCCATGGAGGAAATCTCCAACTCCTCCCAAAAATTAGTGAATCATATATTAACAACAGCACGTATATGAATAGCATCTATATGGAAATCGACCACCATACCAACTATGTAGAAGTGCATAAAAAAACCGATGGCAAATATTGAAAATTTTTAAAGCACTATAGCATATATTCAAAATAGAACACCCACATTTCTGGCTATTTAGGCCCCATATGAATTATTGGGAAAGCCTAATGATCTAAGACAGGAAAAAGATTAGACCTCTAGGGATACACTGGGAGAACCACCCCAACCTAATGGACAGTGACGGATGTCAGTCCTTTTTGGAATTTACCCATATGGCCAGACCACCACCCCTTTTTAACCCCTCCCTCTAGAAATGGCATGCTACCAGATATACACTTGAAGAATAATTAGAGATAGAACTGTTGATATTTTACTTTTACTGTGATTTATTCAGTGTTTTTCTAGGTTGTTTAATTGATACAATATGATTAGCTGATCACACAACTTAAGATATCAATGTACGGGGGGGGGGGGATAATATTTGCATAGTTGCCATGCCAGAAAGAGCTGAAGATAAAAACATGAAAGGTTTTTTAGAACACTGGCTTATGCAAACATTTGGGAAGGAAGCATTCTCCACATGTTTCATCAATGAACGGGCCCATAGGGTCCCTAGCAAACACCCACCTCCAGGGGCACCTCCAAGACCACTCATCACCCACCTACTTAACTATAAAGACCACTACACAGTCCTCCAATAGGCAAGGATGAAAGGGTCTTTGCAATATGAAAACCACAAAGTCTCTATTTTTCCTGACTACTCTATGGCAGTACGCAACCAGAGGCTCAAATTCAACACTGTTAAGGAAAAGCTTCGTAAATTACAGCTAAAATACTCTATGATATTCCCTGCCCGCTTACGGGTAATAAAAGACGACAGAGCATATTTTTTCAACTCACCAACCGATGCATTCCAATCTGTTGTGACCCCCCCGGCGCTCCCCCAGGAGGCACAGATAACCATCCCCGGAATGAGCCTGTGTAACAACTCTGACTTCAAGGGCTATGGAATCTACAAAATCCCGGAACTTCCCAGGAAAGATGGAGCTAACACAAGCCGATAAGGAGTACTGCTTACAGTTGGTAAGGTATTGACCTAAGGAACTGTACTAAACATACCTTAGTTCTACCCCCTCTTACAATGTTTTATGTTTCAAGATTAAAACCTGCTCAAGTTGGGGCACAGCAGGTAGGGAGGGACAGGCATCACAAATACTTTGGACAGGTTACTTCTTTCCTGGCTTTTTTTGCCCCTAAACCTCCTCCTTATTCAATACCACCCCCTGCCGATTATGGCTGAAATAAGACTATTGTCATGGAACGACTGGGGCCTGGGCACCCCAATAAAACGGGGTCTGGTATTCTAAACACTTCAACGGTTAAAACCTCACATCACTTTTCTTCAAGAAACCCACCTAGATGGGAACAAATTGCTCGCTCTTAGGAGACCTTGGGTAGCAGCTTCCTACCACTCCACCTATTCAACCTACTCTAGAGGGGTATCAATACTCGTGACAAAAAATTGCTCTTTTACTCTAAAAACACAATCAGAGGGATGCTTTATTATCATGCAATGCATAGCAAATGGAGGAACTTACATCATGGTCAATGTGTACCTCCCTCCCCAATTTGTCACTGTTGTCTACTATAATGAGTAAAATTGCTACCCTCCCCTTGGCCCCCACTATTATGATGGGAGACTTTAACGCAGTGGTATCAGACTCAATGGACAGACTCTATCCATCCACCAGACCCTCCAATAGCTTGCAAACTTGAATCTCTGCTTTTAACTTTGCAGATTTATGGAGGAAAAACATCCCAAGGAAAGATTTACCTGTTTTTCAGCAACACACAATACATTGTCCAGGATAGACTTGGCCTTAGGCACCTCAGCAATTCTAACCCAAACCTCAACAATAGATATCTTGCCAGGCAGGATATCGGACCACTCTCCATAACCTTGAGAACCAGTTTACTTCCAACGGACAACATCTGGAAACTGAACAGTTTTTGGATACACCAGGATATAATCACAGAACCGATTGACAAAGAACTACGTGACTACATCGAGATAAACAGTAACACAGCTTCACCCCAAACAGTCTGGGACTCCCTAAAGGCCTTCATCAAAGGGCAATACATAAATCAAATTAAAGCATTCCACACACAAACTCAACAAGAAATCATTGACCTAGAGAAAAAAGTTACCCTAACTGAACAACAGTTTACCCAACACCCATCCCCACAAATTAGACAAACGTGGCTTTTGAACCAGACCGCTTTGCAGACAATTCAACTTAAACAAGTTAAAAAAAAAAACCTGCAATGCCAAACAGCCAATACCCTTGCCACAGGAGATAAAAATGATAAACTCCTAGCACTACTATCCCGAGAACTATCTCCCCAAATATTCATACCAGTGCTCCAAGACAATGTGGACACTATAATAACTGACCCCATAGGAATTAACCATGTGTTGATGCAATACTATTCCTCACTTTATACTTCAAGGATGACCCTCACACAAGAGCAACTACAGAACTACTTGGAAGTGATTCCAATCCCCCACTTGGACCCTCCAGACAGAAGGGAAAAACACCACGCCTGAATGGCCTTCCAACGGACTTTTATATTAAACATATTAAGCATTTAACCCCACTGTTGAACTCTTTATTTAACAATGTACTAGGGGGGGGCGGACCTGCCACTGTCCATAAGAGAAACATTAATAACTTCAATTCTAAAACCAGAAAAAGACCCACTAAATTGTGCCTCTTATAGGCCAATATCGCTAATTAATGTAGACGCCAAGATTCTAGCAAAAATAATGGCCCACAGGCTCAACCAATATATTACCAAATTGGTTTCCCCAGACCAAAAAGCATTTATACCGGGCCGAACCACAGATATTAATGTCAGATGAGTTTTTACAAACATAGTAGCCCAACATGAATACTCAGGTCACAGAGTGTTAGCTGTTCTAGACAACGAAAAGGCTTTTGACTCCATCGAGTGGAACTTTCTACGGGTCACCATGATAAAAATGGGTATAGGACCCAATTTTAGAAAGTGAGTTGATGCCCTACACCATGACCCCAAAGCCCGTATTAAAACTAATCAAAACACATGCCAACCAATTTCACTCAGCAGGGGTACAAGGCAGTGATGCCCCCTCTGCCCATTGCTCTTCGCACTGGCAATGGAACTACTAGCTTGGCTGCTCAAAACAAAGGAGGGAGTCAAAGGTCTGAAGCTCGGCCCTATAACAGAAACTGTAGTGATGTATACGGATGATATGATCCTATTTCTAGAAAACCCCTATCTGCTTTAACGGTAATAAACCTCCACACTGAATATTCGGGCTGAAAATAAATTGGGCAAAATCATTACTCTTTCCTTTTGACAGTCAGAGAGTACAGGTAATATAATAATGGGTCAACACATTCAAATATCTAGAGGTTCATATACACCACCAACTAGATAAATATATTGAACTGAACTTAACTCCCATAACAACAAGACTAGAAAATAAAATGAAAATTTGGAATACTCTCCTTTTAACCCTACTAGGTAGAGTAAATCTATTTAAAATGATCATGCTCCCAAAATGTATATCTTTTTAGGCAGGCCCTAAATATGATACCAAAAAGCTTCTTCCGCCAATTGAATTCCCTAACTACTACCCTATACTGGGCAGCAACAACTCCCCGAATTGCAGTACATTCCCCGCAGCTCCCAGCAGATGCAGGGGGTCTAGCAGCACCCAATTCATATTTTTAATATCTTGCCACTAAACCGGGTACCAAAGACTACGGGGCACATTTACTTAGCTTGAGTGAAGGAAAAGAATAAAAAATACTTCGAATTTCGAAGTATGTTTTTGGCTACTTCGACCTTCGAATCCAACGATTCGAACTAAAAATCGTTCAACTATTCGACCATTCCATAGTCAAAGTACTGTCTCTTTAAAAAAAACTTTGACCACCTACTTAGCCACCTACCGAGCATCAATGTTAGCCTATGGGGAAGGTCCCCATAGGCTTTCCTAGCTTTTTTTGATCGAAGGAAAATTGTTCGATCGATGGATTAAAATCCTTCGAATCGTTTGATTCAAAGGATTTTTCCTTCGATCGTTCGATCGTACTAAATGCGGTAAATCCTTCGAGTTCGATATTCGAAGGATTCTACGTTGATGGTCGAATATCGAGGGTTAATTAACCCTCGATATTTGACCCTAAGTAAATGTGCCCCTACAAGTCGCCCACCAAACTGATGACAGCCATGAAAAACTACTTGCCTAACCTGCATCTTTGGTATAAGCCTCAACTCCCACAACTACGAACTATCCCAGACTCTACAATCTGGGCTCAATACAACATTAAATAGGGCAAGTTATGGTACAGGGAAATTTGTTAACCTTTGACGAGCTGGAAACTATCAATATGGGGGGGTTTGTGGATGCACACCTAAGGCCAATTTCAAAAAGTATAATTTCAAAAAGTATAAAGCCCTGTCTAAGTAATTCAAGTAAATATGCCAGTGCATGTAATTTTGAAACAGGGTTTTTTTGTTACAAAGTTATGATCATAATATTGATAAGCCACCATACCACGTCAAGGTAAAACCCCACATGGTGGTCCCTAACTTATTTATCTTTAGTCATAGTAAACAAGGTACATTACCTCTCTGTAGTAACAATTCTTTGTAAAAACATCTCCTGTGCCTTGGTTTCAACTCTGTGCTAGATCCTCCCCCGCCAATTTTTTTCTCTCATTTATTTCTTCTTTACATTCTTTTATTCTATGCTTTCTTACACATATACTCCCAAATACACATACACTTTCCCTTACCACTACCATACATACGTTCACATTTCACTTCACACATGTATACACACTATTGTGCAACTGCACATATCACTCTACCTGGATTTTAATTACAACACCTGACTTCTACTTTTCTAAAATGGGCGTTGGTTAAGGCAGTCTCTCCCTCTTAAAAGCCGCTCAGCAGTTGGCGGGGGAGGATCTAGCACAGAGTTGAAACCAAGGCACAGGAGATGTTTATACAAAGAATTGCTACTACAGAGAGGTAATGTACCTTGTTTACTATGACTAAAGATAAATAAGTTAGGGACCACCATGTGGGGTTTTACCTTGACGTGGTATGGTGGCTTATCAATATTATGATCATAACTTTGTAACAAAAAAACCCTGTTTCAAAATTACATGCACTGGCATATTTACTTGAATTACTTAGACAGGGCTTTATACTTTTGAAATTATACTTTTTGAAATTGGCCTTAGGTGTGCATCCACAAACCCCCCCATATTGATGTATTTGCCTGAAGCTTTGGCTAAGCTCATGTGGTTATTGCACCCTCATACCCCCCCTTTATACTTTTGGTGGTCCCCCTCACTTGTTGTGCCTTGGTTTGTGCAATCGCTCTCTCTTAAAAGCCATAAGTGCTGGCGGCATGGGAGGGTCTAGCCGTGAAAAAACCAACGTCCCATTAGACACTACTCTATGTACACATACACTTATTATGTCTCTCATTTATTTCTTCTTTACATTCTTTTATTCTATGCTTTCTTACACATATACTCCCAAATACACATACACTTTCCCTTACCACTACCATACATACCTTCACATTTCACTTCACACATGTATACACACTATTGTGCAACTGCACATATCACTCTACCTGGATTTTAATTACAACACCTGACTTCTACTTTTCTAAAATGGGCGTTGGTTAAGGCAGTCTCTCCCTCTTAAAAGCCGCTCAGCAGTTGGCGGGGGAGGATCTAGCACAGAGTTGAAACCAAGGCACAGGAGATGTTTATACAAAGAATTGCTACTACAGAGAGGTAATGTACCTTGTTTACTATGACTAAAGATAAATAAGTTAGGGACCACCATGTGGGGTTTTACCTTGACGTGGTATGGTGGCTTATCAATATTATGATCATAATTTTGTAACAAAAAAACCCTGTTTCAAAATTACATGCACTGGCATATTTACTTGAATTACTTAGACAGGGCTTTATACTTTTTGAAATTATACTTTTTGAAATTGGCCTTAGGTGTGCATCCACAAACCCCCCCATAGAGCTGGAAACTATGTTCAATATGCCTAACACAATGTTTTTCAGATTTTTACACCCGCACCAAGCCCTTAAAACACAATTCGGACAAATCCAACCAGACACTTCTCTCCAAAGAATAGAAGAGCTTGCCTTTAACACATACCTAAATAAATCAGTTTCACAATTTTACGCTCACCTAAGCATCCCCCAGAAGACCCTATACTCAAAAAACTATATGACAAATGTCTACAGGACTTCCCGCAACTCAACCCAGAAATGTGGGATGATATTCTAGAAACACACAGCTCGAAACTTGTCAGCTCAAAAGATAAAATGATCCAATTCCACAAACTTCACAGAACTTACTTAACACCCCATTAGGCTTCATTTAATAGCCTTCAACATACCAGATATTTGCCCTAAGTGCTCCCAATCCCGGGCAAATTTTATGCATATGGTGTGGCACTGCCCTAAGATAATGAAATTCTGGAAAAAAGTGATAAAGGAAACTAGTCTCATTCTAGCGCTCATTATTCATCCAAACCCCGAAACACTGCTGTTGACCCAGGTTGAGGAAACTGCCCCTACAATAGCCAAACAGACTCACCTAAATTACCTTTTTATACAGGCGAAAAGACTTATAGCGAAGAGGTGGAAATCAGCTCACCCCCCAAAAAAAGTCAATGGATACAAATGATACTGTCAATGATACTGTCCGTCTATACAAACTGATATGTCTGGAGAGAGGTTGTACAAGTATGGTCACCCTGGATCTCAGAGCACCTTCCTGCCCTAGACTTTCATTTAGCAAATTCACAGGGAACCCAAAATCCCCTCACCCCCTAACCCCGCCCCCCCAAGTTAGCAAGGGAAAAGATAGTAAAAATGACACAATACAATAATGATGGATATTACGTTTGTTTATTGGTTTGATAGTTAGCATCCGGGTTCTCTAAAGATTACATTTCCATGTAAAGGCTTACAATCCAAACTAAATCTAAAGAAAACTTTAACATGTGCCTTGACCTTGTTATACTATGACTGTACTGCTTAACAGATAACTGAACTGATGCTATTAAAGTTGATTTATTTAAGTTGATAATGTATATACAAAAAATGCAATAAAAAGAAAAATATATCAATGTACACAATTGAAGACACTTTCTGTATATTAAATACAAAAGCAATGTTTATTAAAATTTGATGTAACTGTGAACCTGTCCAATAAAATATGTTATATAAAAAAAAAAGATATGTTCAACTTAGCATTTGAGCAGGTTAGCGCTTTTTACCTACACCTTCTTAGAAAGGGAAAAGTAATATTAAAAGCAGGGCCGGGCCAGGCGCCCCAGGCAAACCAGCGAGCCGTGGCGCACCCTCCACTGCACACACAGGAAGTACGCACGTGCGATGAATGACCCATCATCGCCTTCCGGTATGTTCTCCTCTTCCCCTCCTGTACGCGTGCGCACAAACAGGATGCAGGACTGAAGAGGAGAGGAGCGCACTCAGCCGGACTAGGGGTAGGAAGCAGAAAAAATGTACAGTGCCCCCCAAGCATTGTGCCCTAGGCATGTGCCTACTCTGCCTACCCCTATTTCCGGCCCTGATTAAAACGTATGTTCAACTTGGCATTTGAACCGGTTAGCACTCTTTACCTACACCTTCTTAGAAAGTAAAATTAAAAGATATGTTCAACTTAGCATTTGAGCTTGTTAGCACTTTTTACCTATACCATCTTAGAAAAAGTAAAGCAAAATTAAAATGTATGTTCAATTTAGCATTTAAGCAGGTTAGCTATTTTTACCTGCACCTTCTTAGAAAGGATAAAAAATATTAAAAGGTGTATTCAACTTAGCATTTGAGCCAGTAAGCCCTTTTTATATACACCTTCTTAGATAAAGAAAAGTAAAATTAAAAAGGTATGTTCAAATTAGCATTTGAGCCGGTTAGCTATTTTTACCTACACCTTCTTAGAAAGAGAAAAGTAAATTAAAAGGTATGTTCAAGTTGCATTTGAGCAAGTTAGCACTCTTTACCTACACCTTCTTAGAAAGAGAAAATTAAAATTAAAAGTTATGTTCAAAATAGCATTTGAGCAGGTTAGCGCTTTTACCTACACCTTCGTAGAAAGAGAAATGTAGAATTAAAAGGTATGTTCAACTTAGCATTTGAGCCGGTTAGTGATTTTGACCTGAACTTTTTTAGAAAGAGAAAAGTAAAATTAAACGGTATGTTCAGCTTAGGATTTGAGTCAGTTAGTCTTTTTTACCTACACCTTCTTAGACAGAGAAAAGTAAAATTAAAAGGTATGTTCAAATTAACATTTGAACCGGTTAGCTATTTCTACCTACACCTTCTTAGAAAGAGAAAAGTAAGATTATAAGGTATGTTCAACTTAGCATTTGAACCAGTTAGCGATTTTGACCTGCACCTTCTTAGAGAGAGAAAAGTAAAATTAAAAAGTATTTTCAATTTAGCATTTGAAATCGTTAGCGATTTTGAACTTCACCTATATAGAAAGATAAAAGTGAAATTAAAAGGTATGTTCAATTTAGCATTTGAGCAGGTTAACGCTTTTTACCTACACCTTCTTAGAAAGAGAAAATTAAATTAAAAGGTATGTTCAAGTGGGCATTTGAGCCAGTTAGCACTCTTTACCTACACCTTCTTAGAAAGAGAAAATTAAAATTAAAAGTTATGTTCAAAATAGCATTTTAGCAGGTTAGCGCTTTTACCTACACCTTCTTTGAAAGAGAAAAGTAAAATTAAAAGGTATGTTCAACTTAGCATGTGAGCCTGTTAGCCCTTTTTACCTACACCTTCTTAGAAAAAGAAAAGTAAAATGAAAAGGTATGTTCGACTTGGAATTCGTGCCAGTTAGAACAATTTACCTACACCTTCGTAGAAGGAGAAATGTAAAATGAAAAGGTATGTTCAACTTAGCATTTGAGCCGGTTAGTGATTTTGACCTGCACTTTTTTAGAAAGAGAAAAGTAAAATTAAACGGTATGTTCAGCTTAGGATTTGAGCCGGTTAGCCTTTTTTACCTACACCTTGTTAGAAAGAGAAAAGTAAAATGAAAAGTTATGTTCAACTTGGCATTTGAGCCGGTTAGCGATTTTGACCTGCACCTTCTTAGAAAGAGAAAAGTAAAATGAAAAGGTATGTTCAGTTTAGGATTTGAGCCAGTTCGCCTTTTTTTACTTACACCTTCTTAGACAGAGAAAAGTAAGATTAAAAGATATGTTCAGCTTAGCATTTGAGCCGGTTAGCGCCCTTTACCTACACCTTCTTAGAAAGAGAAAAGTAAAATGAAACGGTATGTTTAACTCAGCATTTGAACTATTTAGGGTTCTTTACTTACAGCTTCTTAGAGGGAGAAAAATATAATTAACAGGTATGTTCATCTTAGCATTTGAGCCGGTTAGCGCTTATTACCTACACCTTCTTAGAAAGAAAAAGGTAAAATTAAAACGTATGTTCAACTTAGCACAACTTAACCTGTTAGCGATTTTGACCTGCACCATCTTAGAATGAGAAAAGTATAATTAAAGGGTATGTTCAACTTGCCATTTGAGCCGTTTAGCGCCCTTTACCTACACCTTCTTAGGAAAAGTAAAATTAAATGGTATATTCAACTTAGCATTTGAGCTAATCAGGGCTTTTAACCTACACCTTCTTAGAAAGAGAAAAGTAAAAATAAAAGATATGTTTAACTTAGCATTTGAGCTGCTTAGCCCTTTTTACCTACACCTTCTTAGATAGAGAAAAGTAAAATTAAATGGTATGTTTAACTAAGCATTTCAGCTGGTTAGCCCTTTTCTACCTACACCTTCTTAGAAATAGAAAAGTAAAATTAAATGGTATATTCAACTTAGCATTTGAGCTAGTTAGGGCTCTTTACCTACATCGTCTTAGAAAGAGAAAAGTAAAATGAAAAAATGTTTGTTCAAATTAGCAAGTTAGCGAGTTTGACCTGCAACTTCTTAGAAAGAGAACAGTAAGATTAAAAGGTCTGTTCAGCTTAGCATTTAAGCCGGTTAGTGCTCTTTACCTAAACCTTCTTTGAAAGTGAAAAGTAAAATTAAATGGTATGTTCAATTCAGCATTTGAAACAGTTAGGGATCTTTACCTACACCTTCTTAGAAAGAGAAAAATAAAAATAAAAGATTTGATCAATTTAGCATTTGGGCTGGTTAGCCCTTTCTACCTACACCTTCTTAGAAAGAGAAAAGCAAAATTAAAACGTTTGTTAAAATTAGCATTTGAACCGGTTAGCAATTTTGACCTGCAGCTTCTTAGAAAGAGAAAAGTAAGATTAAAAGGTCTATTCAGCTTAGCATTTGAGCCGGTTAGTACGCTTTACCTAAACCTTCTTTGAAAGAGAAAAGTAAAATTAAAAGGTATGTTCAAATTAGCATTTGAGCAGGTTAGTGCTCTTTACCTAAACCTTCTTAGAAAGAAAAATGTAAAATTAAAGGTATGTTCAAATTAGCATTTGAGCAGGTTAGTGTTTTTACCTACACCTTTTAAGAAAGAGAAAAGTAAAATTAAAACATATGTTCAACTAAACATTTGAGCCGGTTAGTGCTCTTTACCTAAACCTTGTTAGAAAGAGAAAAGTAAAATTAAAAGGCATGTTCAGTTTAGGATTTGAGTCAGTTAGTCTTTTTTACCTACACCTTCTAAGAAAGAGAAAAGTTCAATTTAAAGGTATGTTCAAACCTAGCATTTGAGCAGGTTAGTGCTTTTTACCCTACACCTTCTTAGAAAGAGAAAAGTAAAATTAAAAGGTATGCCCAAATTAGCATTTGAGCAGGTTAGCGCTGTTTACCTACACCTTCTTAGAATGAGAAAAGTAAAATTAAAAGTTATGTTCAAATTAGCATTTGAGCAGGGTAGCGCTTTTTAACTACACCTTCTTAGAAAAAGAAAAGATTAAGCAATATGTTCAGTTTAGCATTTGCGCTGGTTAGCCCTTTTTACCTACACCTTCTTAGAAGGAGAAAAGTAAATTAAAAGGTATATACACCTTCAAAGAAAGAGAAGTACAATTAAAAGTTATATTCAATTTTGCATTTGAGCCAGTTAGGGCTCTTTACCTACATCTTCTAAGAAAGAGAAGTACAATTAAAATATATGTTCAACTTAGCATTCACTCTGGTTAGCTCTTTTTACCAACACCTTCTTAAAAAGAGAAAAGTAAACTTAAAAGGTATGTTCAACTTGGCATTTGAGCCAGTTAGCACTCTTAAGCTACACCTTCTAAGAAAGAGAAAATTAAAAGGAATATTCAATTTGGCATCTGAGCCAGTTGGTACTCTTTACCTACACCTTGTTAGAAAGATAAAAGTAAAATTAAAAGGTATGTTCAACTTAGCATTTGAGCCAGTTAGCACTTTTTACCTACACCTTCTTAGAAAAGTAAAACTAAAAGGTATGTTCAACTTAGCATTTGCGCTGGTTAGCCCTTTTTATCTACACCTTCTTAGAAAGAGAAAAGTAAAATTAAAAGGCATGTTCAAATTACCATTTGAGTCTGTTAGCCCTTTTTACCTACACCTTCTTAGAAAGAGAAAAATAAAATTTTAAAGGTATGTTGAAAATTGCATTTGAGTAAGTTAGCGCTTTTTACCTACACCTTCTTAGAAAGAGAAAAGTAAAATTAAAAAGTATGTTAAACTTCGCATTTGAGCCGGTTAGCAATTTTGACCTGCACCTTCTTAGAAAGAAAAAAATAAAATTAAAAGGTATGTTCAACTTGGCATTTGAGCCAGTTAGGTCTCTTTAACTATACCTTCTTAGAAAGAGAAAGGTAAAATTAAAAGTTATGTTCAACTTAGCATTTGCGCTGGTTAGCCCTTTTTACCTACAACTTCTTAGAAAGAGAAAAGTAAAACTAAAAGGTATGTTCAACTTGGCATTTGAGCCGGTTAGCGATTTTGACCTGCACCTTCTTAGAAAGAGAAAATTAAAATTAAAAGGTATGTTCAACTTGGCATTTGAGCCAGTTAGGGCTTTTTACCTACACCTTCTTAAAAAGAGAAAAGTAAAATTAAAAGGCATGTTCAATTTACCATTTGAGCCTGTTAGCTCTTTTTACCTACACCTTCTTAGAAAGAGAAAAATAAAATTTGAAAGGTATGTTGAAATTAGCATTTGAGTAGGTTAGCGCTTTTTACCTACACCTACTTAGAAAGAGAAAAGTAAAATGAAAAGGTATGGTCAACTTAGCATTTGAACCAGTTAGCGATTTTGACCTGCACCTTCTTAGAGAGAGAAAAATAAAATTAAAAGGTATGTTAAAATTAGCATTTGAGACGGTTAGTGCTCTTTACCTAAACCTTCTTAGAAAGAGAAAAGTAAAATTAAATGGTATGTTCAACTTAGCATTTTAGCTGGTTAGCTCTTTTTTTACCTACACCTTATTAGAAAGAGAAAAGTAAAATTAAACGGTATATTCAACTTAGCATGTGAGCTAGTTAGGGCTCTTTACCTACATCTTCTTAGAAAGAGAAAAGTAAAATTAAAAGGTTTGTTAAACTTAGCATTTGAACCGGTTAGCGATTTTGACCTGCACCTTTTTAGAAAACGAAAAGTAAAATTAAAAGCTATGTTCAATTTAGCACTTGAGCAGGTTAGCCATTTTTACCTACACCTCTTAGACAGAGTAAATTAAGATTAAAAGGTATGTTCAATTCAGCATTTGAGCCTGTTAGCCATTTTTACCTACACCTTCTTAGAAAGAAAAATGTAAAATTAAAAGGTATGTTCAACTTAGCATTTGAGCCGCTTAGCACTTTTTACCTATACCTCCTTAGAAAGAGAAAAGTATAATAAGAAGATATGTTCAACTTGGCATTTGAGCGGTTAGCACTCTTTACCCACACCTTCTTAGAAAGAGAAAAGTACAATTAAAAGGTATGTTCAACTTGGCATTTCAGCCGGTTAGCACTCTTTACCTACACCTTCTTAGAAAGTGAAAATTAAAAGGTATGTTCAACTTAGCATTTGAACTGGTTAGCCCTTTTTACCTACACCTTCTTAGAAAGAGAAAAGTAAAATTAAATGGTATGTTTAACTAAGCATTTCAGCTGGTTAGCCCTTTTCTACCTATACCTTTTTAGAAAGAGAAAAGTAAAATTTAAAGGTATGTTCAACTTAGCATTTGAAATGGTTAGCCCTTTTTACCTACACCTTCTTAGAAAGATAAAAGTAAAATTAAAGGTTATGTTCAACTTGGCATTTGAGCCGGTTGGCACTCTTTACCTACACCTTTTAAAAAAGTCAAAAGTAAAATTAAAAGGTATGTTTAACTTAGCATTTGAACCAGTTGGCCCTTTTTACCTACACCTTCTTAGAAAGAGAAAAGTAAAATAAAAAGGTATGTTAAACGTAGCATTTGAACCGGATAGCGATTTTGACCTGCACCTTTTTAGAAAGAAAAAAGTAAAATTAAAAGGTATGGTCAACTTAGCATTTGCGCTGGTTAGCCCTTTCTACCTACACCTTCTTAGAAAGTTAAAATTAAAGGGTATGTTCAACTTAGCATTTGAACCGTTTAGCGATTTTGACCTGCACATTTTTAGAAAGAAAAAAGTAAAATTAAAAGGTATGTTCAACTTAGCATTTGAGCCTGTTAGCCCTTTTACCTACACCTTCTTAGAAAGAGAAAAGTCAAATTAAATGGTATGTTTATCTAAGCATTTCAGCTGGTTAGCCCTTTTCTACCTACACCTTTTTAGAAAGAGAAAAGTAAAATTTAAAGGTATGTTCAACTTAGCATTTGAGCCGGTTAGCCCTTTTTACTGTACTACACCTTCTTAGAAAGATAAAAGTAAAATTAAAGGGTATGTTCAACTTGGCATTTGAGCCGGTTAGCACTCTTTACCTACACCTTTTAAAAAAGTCAAAAGTAAAATTAAAAGATATGTTTAACTTAGCATTTCAGCCAGTTGGCCCTTTTTACCTACACCTTCTTAGAAAGAGAAAAGTAAAATAAAAAGGTATGTTCAACGTAGCATTTGAACCGGATAGCGATTTTGACCTGCACATTTTTAGAAAGAAAAAAGTAAAATTAAAAGTAATGTTTAACTTAGCATTTGCGCTGGTTAGCCCATTTTACCTACACCTTCTTAGAAAGAAAAAAGTAAAATTAAATGGTATGTTCAACTTAGCATTTGAGCCTGTTAGCCCTTTTACCTACACCTTCTTAGAAAGAGAAAATTAAGATTAAAAGGTATGTTCAGTTTAGCATTTGAGCCGGTTAGTGCTCCCTACCTAAACTTTCTTAGAAAGAGAAAAGTAAAATTAAAAGGTATGTTCAACTTAGCATTTGAGCCTGTTAGCCCTTTTTACCTACACCTTCTTAGAAAGAAAAAAGTAAAAATAAAAGTTATATTCATCTTAGCATTTAAGACGGTGAGCTCTTTTTACCAACACCTTCCTAAAAATAGAAAAGAAAAATTAAAGGGTATTTTCAACATCGCATTTGATCTGGTTAGCACTCTTTACCTACACCTTCTTAGAAAGAGAAAAGTAAAATGAAAAGTTATGTTCAACTTGGAATTTGAGCCGGTTAGCAATTTTGACCTGAACTTTCTTAGAAAGAGAAAAGTAATATTAAAAGGTATGTTCAGCTTAGCATTTGAGCCAGTTAGCACCCTCTACCTACACCTTCTTAAAAAGAGAAAAGTAAAATTAAATGATATGTTTAACTTAGCATTTGAGCTAGTTAGGGTTCTTTACCTACACCTTCTTAGAATGAGAAAAGTATAATTAAAAGGTATGTTAAACTTGGCATTTGAGTTGGTTAGCGCTTTTTACCTACACCTTCTTAGAAAGAGATAAGTATAATTAAAAGGTATGATCAACTTAGCATTTGAGCCGGTTAGCTCTTTTGACCTACACCTTCTTAAAAAGAGAAAAGTAAAATTAAAAGGTATGTTCAATGTAGCATTTGAACCTGTTAGCGATTTTGACCCGCACCTTCATAGAAAGAGAAAAGTAGAATTAAAAGGTATGTTCAACTTGGCATTTGAGCCGCTTAGAACTTTTTACCTATACCTTCTTATAAAGAGAAAAATATCATAAGAAGATATGTTCAACTTGGCATTTGAGCCGGATAAAACTCTTTACCTACACCTTCTTAGAAAAAGTAATATAAAAACTAAAAGGTATGTTCAACTTTGCATTTGTGCTGGTTAGCAATTTTTACCTACACCTTCTTAGAAAGAGAAAAGTAAAATTAAAAGATATGTTCAGCTTAGGATTTGAGCCAGTTAGCCTTTTTTACCTACACCTTCTTAGAAAGAGAAAAGTAAAATTATAACGTGTGTTGAAACCTAGCATTTGAGCAGGTTAGTTCTTTTTACCTACACCTTCTTAGAAAGAGAAAAGTAAAGAAAAAAAGGAATGTTCACCGTAGCATTTGAGCCAGTAAGTTTTTTTTAGCTACACCTTCTTAGAAAGAGAAAAGTAAAATTAAAAGATATGTTCAAGATAGCATTTGAGCAGGTTAGTGCTTTTTACCTACACCTTCTAAGAAAGAGAAAAGATAAATTAAAATGTATGTTCAACTTAGCATTTGCGCTGGTTAGCCTTTTTAACCTACATCTTCTTAGAAAGATAAAAGTAAATTTAAAGGGTATGTTCAACTTGGCATTTCAGCCGGTTAGCACTCTTTACCTACACCTTCTTAGAAAGACAAAAGGGGTATATTCAACTTAGCATTTGAGCCTGTTGATCCTTTTAACCTACAACTTCTTAGAAAGAGGAAAAAAACATTAAAAGTTATGTTAAACTTAGCCTTTGCGCTGATTAACCCTTCTTAACTATACCTCCTTAGAAAGACAAAAGTTACATTAAAAAGGTATGTTCAAATTAGCATTTAAGCAGGTTAGCGCTTTTTACCTACACCTTCTTAGAAAGAGAAAAGATTAAATGGTATGTTCAGTTTAGCATTTGCGCTGGATAACACTTTTTATCTACAACTTCTTAAAAAGAGAAAAGTAAAATTAAAAGGTATGTTCAACTTGGTATTTGAGACAGTTAGCACTCTTTACCTACACCTTCTAAGAAAGAGAAAAGTAAAATTTAAAGGTATGTTCAAACTAGCATTTGAGCAGGTTAGCGTTTTTTACCTACACCTTCTTAGAAAGGGAAAAGTAAAATTAAATGGTATGCTCAACTTGCCATGTTAGCGCCCTTTACCTACACCTTTTTAGAAAAAGTAAAATTAAATGGTATATTCAACTTTGTATTTGAGCTAGTTAGGGCTCTTTACCTACACCTTCTAAGAAAGAGAAAAGAAAAAAAAAGAAAATATGTTCAATTTAGCATTTGAGCTGGTTAGCCCTTTTTACCTACACCTTGTTAGAAAGAGAAAAGTAAAATTAAAAGGTCTGTTCAGCTTAGCATTTGAGCCGGTTAGTGCTCTTTACCTAAACCTTCTTAGAAAGAGAAAAGTAAAATTAATTGGTATGTTCAACTTAGCATTTGAGACAGTTAGGGTTCTTTACCTACACCTTATTAGAAAGAGAAAAATAAACATAAAAGATATGTTCAATTTAGCATTTTAGCTGGTTAGCCATTTCTACCTACACCTTCTTAGAAAGAGAAAAGTAAAATTAAATGTTATGTTTAACTAAGCATTTAAGCTGGTTAGCCCTTTTTTTTACCTACACTTTCTTAGAAAGAGAAAAGTTAAATTAAATGATATATTCAACTTAGCATTTGAGCTAGTTAGGCCTCTTTACCTACATCTTCTTAGAAAGAGAAAAGTAAAATAAAAAGGTATGTTCAACTTAGCACTTGAGCAGGTTAGCCATTTTTAACTACACCTCTTAGACAGAGTAAATAAAAATTAAAAGGCATGCCCAACTTAGCATTTGAGCCTGTTAGCCCTTTTTACCTACACCTTCTTAGAAAGAAAAATGTAAAATTAAAAGGTATGTTCAAATTAGCATTTGAGCCGGTTAGTGCTCTTTACCTAAACCTTGATAGAAAGAGAAAAGTAAAATTAAATGGTATGTTCAACTTAGCACTTGAGCGGGTTAGCCATTTTTAACTACACCTTCTTAGAAAAAGAAAAGTAAAATTAAAAGGTATGTTCAACTTGGCATTTGTGCCGGTTAGAACAATTTACCTACACCTTCGTAGAAAAAGAAATGTAAAATGAAAAGGTATGTTCAAATTAGCATTTGAGCCGGTTAGCGCTTATTACCTACACCTTCTTAGAGAGAGAAAAGTATAATAAGAAGATATGTTCAACTTGGCATATGAGCCAGTTAGCACTCTTTACCCACACCTTCTTAGAAAGAGTAAAGTAAAATTAAAAGTATGTTCAACTTCGCATTTCAGCTGGTTAACACTCTTTACCTACACCTTTTTAGTAAGAGAAAAGTAAAATAAAAAGGTATGTTCATCTTAGGATTTGAGCCAGTTAGTCTTTTTTACCTACATCTTCTAAGAAAGAGAAAAGTTAAAAAAAAGGTATGTTCAAACCTAGCATTTGAGCAAGTTAGTGCTTTTTACCCTACACCTTCTAAGAAAGAGAAAAGTAAAATAAAAAGGAATGTTCAACTTAGCATTTGAACCAGATAGCCCTTTTTACCTACACCTTCTTAGAAAGAGAAAAGTAAAATTAAAAGTTATGTTCAAATTAGCATTTGAGCCGGTTAGAGCTTATTACCTACACCTTCTTAGAAAGAGAAAAGTATAATAAGAAGATATGTTCAACTTCGCTATACAGCTGGTTAGGCTACTTTACCTACACCTTCTTAGTAAGAGAAAAGTAAAATGAAAAGGTATGTTCAACTCGGCATTTGTGCCGGTAAGCGATTTTGACCTGCACTTTCTTAGACGTTAAATTTAAAGGTATGTTCAAACCTAGCATTTGAGCAGGTTAGCCCTTTTTACCGTACACCTTCTTAGAAAGAGAAAAGTAAAATAAAAAGGTATGTTCAAATTAGCATTTAAGCCGGTTAGCGCTTATTACCAACACCTTAGAAAGAGAAAAGTAATATTAAAACTTATGTTCAACTTAGCATTTGAACTGGTTAGCGATTTTGACCTGCACCACCTTAGACAGAGAAAAGTTAGATTAAAAGATATCTTCAGCTTAGCATTTGAGCCTGTTAGCGCCCTTAACCTACACCTTCTTAGAAAGAGAAAAGTAAAATAAAAAGGTATGTTCAACTTAGCATTTGAGCCTGTTAAACCTTTTTACCAACACTTTCTTAGTAAGAGAAAAGTAAAATGTAAAGGTATGTTCATCTTAGGATTTGAGCCAATTAGTCTTTTTTACCTACACCTTCTAAGAAAGAGAAAAGTTAAATTAAAAGGTATGTTCAAACCTAGCATTTGAGCAAGTTAGTGCTTTTTACCCTACACCTTCTTAGAAAGAGAAAAGTCAAATAAAAAGGAATGTTCAACTTAGCATTTGAACCAAAGAGCCCTTTTTACCTACACCTTCTTAGAAAGAGAAAAGTAAATTAAAAGGTATATACACCTGCAAAGAAAGAGAAGTACAATTAAAAGTTATATTCAATTTTGCATTTGAGCCAGTTAGGGCTCTTTACCTACACCTTCTAAGAAAGAGAAGTACAATTAAAATATATGTTCAACTTAGCATGTACTCTGGTTAGCTCTTTTTACCTACACCTTCTTAAAAAGAGAAAAGTAAACTTAAAAGGTATGTTCAACTAGGCATTTGAGCCAGTTAGCACTCTTAAGCTACACCTTCTAAGAAAGAGAAAATTAAAAGGTATATTCAATTTGGGATCTGAGCCAGTTGGCACTCTTTACCTACACCTTGTTAGAAACATAAAAGTAATTAATTTTATTTAGCATTTGAGCCGGTTAGAGCTTATTACCTACACCTTCTTAGAAAGAGGAAAGTATAATAAGAAGATATGTTCAACTTGGCATTTGAGCCGCTTAGCACTCTTTACCCACACCTACTTAGAAAGAGTAAAGTAAAATTAAAAGGTATTTTCAACTTCGCATTTCAGCTGGTTAACATTCTTTACCTACACCTTCTTAGTAAGAGAAAAGTAAAATGAAAAGGTATGTTCAACTCGGCATTTGTGCAGGTTAGTCCTTTTAACCTACACCTTCTTAGAAAGAGAAAAGTAAAATAAAAAGGTATGTTCAAATTAGCATTTGAGCCGGTTAGTGCTTATTACCGACACCTTAGAAAGAGAAAAGTAATATTAAAACGTATGGCCAACTTAGCATTTGAGCCCGTTAGCGCTTATTACCTACACCTTCTTAGAAAGAAAAAAGTAATATTAAAACATATGTTCAACTTAGCATTTGAACTGGTTAGCGATTTTGACCCGCACCACCTTAGACAGAGAAAAGTTAGATTAAAAGACATGTTCAGCTTAGCATTTGAGCCTGTTAGCGCCCTTGACCTACTTCTTAGAAAGAGAAAAGAAAAATAAAATGGTACGTTCAACTTAGCATTTGAGCCTGTTAGCCCTTTTTACCAACACTTTCTTAGCTAGAGAAAAGTAAAATTTAAAGGTATGTTCAAATTTACATTTGAGCCGGTTAGCGCTTAATACCTACACCTTCTTAGAAAGAGAAAAGTATAATGAGAAGATGTGTTCAACTCGGCATTTGAGCCGGTTAGCACTCTTTACCCGCAACTTCTTAGAAAGAGTAAACTGAAATTAAAAGGTGTGTTCAACTTCGCATTTCAGCTGGTTAGCATTCTTCTTAGTAAGAGAAAAGTAAATGAAAAGGTATGTTCAACTCGGCATTTGTGCAAGTTAGCGATTTTTACCTGCACTTTCTTAGAAAGAGAAAAGTAGAATTAAAAGGTATGTTCAGCTTAGGATTTGAGTCAGTTGGTCTTTTTTACCTACACCTTCTAAGAAAGAGAAAAGTTAAATTTAAAGGTATGTTCAAATATAGCATTTGAGCCGGTTAGCGCTTATTACCTACACCTTCTTAGAAAGAGAAAAGTAATATTGAAACGTATGTTCATCTTAGCATTTGAACCGGATAGCGATTTTGACCTGCACCACCTTAGACAGAGAAAAGTTAAATTAAAAGATATGTTCAGCTTAGCATTTGAGCCAGTTAGCGCCCTTTACCTACATCTTCTTAGAAAGAGAAAAGTAAACTTAAATGGTATGTTTAACTCAGCATTTAAACTAGTTAGGGTTCTTTACCTACACCTTCTTAGAATGAGAAAAGTAAAATTAAAAGGTATGTTCAACTTAGCATTTCAGCTGGTTAGCCCTTTTTACCTACACCTTCTTAGATAGAGAAAAGTAAAATTAAATGGTATGTTTAACTAAGCATTTCAGCTGGTTAGCCCTTTTCTACCTACACCTTTTTAGAAAGAGAAAAGTAAAATTTAAAGGTATGTTCAACTTAGCATTTGAAATGGTTAGTCCTTTTTACCTACACCTTCTTAGAAAGATAAAAGTAAAATTAAAGGGTATGTTAAACTTGGCATTTGAGCCGGTTAGCACTCTTTACCCACACCTTTTAAAAAAGTCAAAAGTAAAATTAAAAGGTATGTTCAACTTAGCATTTCCGCTGGTTAGCCCTTTTTACCTACACCTTCTTAGAAAGAGAAAAGTAAAATTAAAAGGTAGGTTCAAATTAGCATTTGAGCAGGTTAGCGCTTTTTACCTACACCTTCTTAAAAAGAGAAAAGATTTAACGGTATGTTCAGCTTAGCATTTGCGCTGGTTAGCCCTTTTTACCTACACCTTCTAAGAAAGAAAAAAGTAAAATTAAAAGGTATGTTCAACTTGGTATTTGAGCCAGTTAGGGCTCTTTACCTACACCTTCTTAGAAAGAGAAAAGTAAAATTAAAAGGTATGTTCAACTTGGCATTTAAGCCGGTTAGCACTCTTTACCTACACCTTCTCAGAAAGAGAAAAGTAAAATTAAAAGGTATGGTCAACTTAGCATTTGAACCAGTTAGCGATTTCGACCTGCAAATCCTTAGAAAGAAAAAAGTAAAATTAAATGGTATTTTCAACTTGGCATTTGAGCCGGTTAGCACTCTTTAACCACACCTTTTTATGGAAATAGTGAAGTAAAATCAAAAGGTATGTTCAACTTCGCATTTGAGCTGGTTAGCACTCTTTACCTAAACCTTCTTAGTAAGAGAAAAGTAAAATGAAAAGGTATGTTCATCTTAGGATTTGAGCCAGTTAGTCTTTTTTACATACACCTTCTAAGAAAGAGAAAAGTTAAATTTAAAGGTATGTTCAAACCTAGCATTTGAGCAGGTTAGTGCTTTTTACCCTACACCTTCTTAGAAAGAGAAAAGTAAAATAAAAAGATATGTTCAACTTAGCATTTGAACCAAATAGCCATTTTTACCTACACCTTCTTATAAAGAGAAAAGTAAAATTAAAAGTTATGTTCAAATTAGCATTTGAGCCGGTTAGCGCTTAATACCTACACCTTCTTAGAAAGAGAAAAGTACAATTAAAAGGTATGTTCAACTTGGCATTTGAGCCGGTTAGCATTCTTTACCTACAACTTCTTAGATAGAGAAAAGAACAATGAAAAGATAAGTTCAATTTAGCCAGGGCCAGATTTTGTCCCCTCCTGTATCTGTCTATGTGTGTGTTTGTCTGTCTGTGTCTGTCTATGTGTGTCTGTTTGTGTGTATGTCTGTGTCTATCTGTGTGTGTCTGTCTGTGTGTGTCCGTCTGTGTGTGTCTGTCTGTGTGTTTGTCTGCGTGTGTCTGTCTGTGAGTGTTTTTCTTTGTGTGTGTCTCTGTGTGTTTGTGTATGTGTGTCTGTATCTGTCTGTGTGTCTTTGTGTTTGTGTGTCTGTCTGTGTGTCTTTGTGTTTGTGTGTCTGTCTGTGTGTATCTGCTTGTCATCGGGTCGGATACCCGCAGGTTGCCGGGTGCAGGTATAGACGCGGGTCGGCAGTTCTGCAGGTTCGTGGGTCATGGGTCGGGCCGCGGGTCTTCTCAATAGCGATTTTTTACTAAATCTTTCCGATCACGCCTACTTCCGATGATGTCAATTCCGGTTTACAATGACAGCATTTCCTGATTCTTGATGGTCAGCGGCTCGCGGGTCCAAGTTGCGGATTAGGTACTTTTGGATCAGGTAGCGGGTCCAAGCGAGTAAGAATGCGGGTTGCGGTCCGGGTTGCGGATTGCAGAATGCTGGTACGGGTTCCAAAAAATTAACCTGCGCAGGACTCTACTGTCTGTGAGAGTGTCTCTCTGTCTGTCAATGTGTCTGTCTGTATGTGTGTGTGTGTGTCTCTGTCTGTGTGTGTGTCTTTCTATGTGTATCTGTGTGGCTGTCTGTGTGTGTGTGTGTGTGTGTCTGTCTGTGTCGTGTGTGTGTGTGTGTGTGTTTTTCTGTGTGTGTGTGTGTCTGTGTCAGTCTGTCTGTCTGTCTGTGTGTGTGTCTGTCTGTATGTGTCTTTGTGTGTCTGTCTGTGTCAGTCTGTGTGTGTCAGTCTGTGTGTGTCTCTCAGTCTGTATGTGTGCGTGTCCGAATGTGTGTGTCCGTCTGTGTGTGTCTGTGTCAGTCTGGCAGTCTGTGTCTATCTCTCTGTGTGTGTCTTTCTGTGTCCATCTGTCTGTGTGTGTCTGTCAGTCTGTCTGCATGTGTGTGTGTCTGTCTCTGTGTGTCTGTCTGTGTATGTCTGGGTGTATCTGTCTATGTGTGTGTTTGTCTGTCTGTGTCTGTCTATGTGTGTCTGTTTGTGTGTATGTCTGTGTTTATCTGTCTGTGTTTGTTTGTTTGTCTGTGTGTGTCCGTCTGTGTGTCCGTCTGTGTGTCTGTCTGTGTGTGTCTGTGTGTGTGTATGAGTGTTTGTCTTTGTGTGTGTGTCTGTGTGTGTCTGTATGTTTGTGTGTCTGTCTGTGTGTATCTGTCTGTATGTTAGAGTCCTGCACCGGGTCGGATACCTGCGGGTTGCGGGTATAGTCGCGCAACGGCGGTTCTGTAGGTTTGTGGGTCATGGGTCGGGCCGCGGGTCTTCTCAATAGCGATTTTTTACTCCTTTTATCTGATCACGCCGACTTCCAATGATGTCACTTCCGGTTTACAATGACAGCACTTCCTGATACTTGATGGTCAGCAGGTCGCGGGTCCGAGTTGCGGAAAAGGTACTTGCGGATAGGATCGGGTAGCGGGTCCAAGCGAGTAAGAATGCCGATTGTGGTCCGGGTTGCGGATTGCAAAATGCGGGTACGGGTTCCAAAAAATGGACCTGCGCAGGACTCTACTGTCTGTGTGTATGTCTCTCTGTCTGTTGATGTGTCAATGTGTCTGTGTGTTTGTGTGTCTGTCTGTGAGTGTTTGTCTTTGTGTGTGTCTCTGTGTGTTTGTGTATGTGTGTCTGTATCTGTCTGTGTGTGTTTGTCTGTCTGTGTGTGTCTGTCTGTGAGTGTTTGTCTTTGTGTGTGTCTCTGTGTGTTTGTGTATGTGTGTCTGTATCTGTCTATGTCTGTCTGTGTGTCTTTGTGTGTCTGTCTGTGTATCTTTGTGTTTGTGTGTCTGTCTGTGTGTTTGTGCTTGTCTGTTAGAGTCCTGCATCGGGTCGGATACCCGCGGGTTGCCTGGTGCAGGTATAGATGCGGGTCGGCGGTTCTGTAGGTTTGTGGGTCATGGGTCGGGCCGCGGGTCTTCTCAATAGCGATTTTTACTCCTTTTTTCTGATCACGCCGACTCCCAATGATGTCACTTCCGGTTTACAATGACAGCACTTCCTGATTCTTGATGGTCAGCGGGTCGCGGTCCAAGTTGCGGATAAGGTACTTTTGGATCAGGTAGCAGGTCCAAGCGAGTAAGAATGTGGGTTGCGGTCTGGGTTGCAGATTGCAGAATGCTAGTACGGGTTCCAAAAAATTTACCTGTGCAGGACTCTACTGTCTGTGTGTGTGTCTCTCTGTCTGTCGATGTGTCAATGTGTCTGTCTGTATGTGTGTGTGTGTGTGTGTGTGTGTCTTTCTATGTGTATCTGTGTGTGTGTGTCTGTCTGTGTGTGTCTGTCTGTGTCATGTGTGTGTGTGTGCGTGTCTGTCTGTGTTTCTCTGTGTGTCTGTGTCTGTCTGTGTGTGTCTGTCTATGTGTCTGTCTGTTTGTCTGTCTGTGTGTGTGTCTGTCTGTATGTGTGTTTGTGTGTGTGTCTGTGTGTGTCTGTCTCTGTATGTCCGACTGTGTGTGTCCGTCTGTGTGTGTCTGTGTCAGTCTGTGTCTATCCCTCTGTGTGTGTCTTTCTGTGTCCATCTGTCTGTGTGTGTCTGTCAGTCTGTCTGTCTGCATGTGTGTGTGTCTGTCTCTGTGTGTCTGTCTGTGTATGTCTGTGTGTATCTGTCTATGTGTGTGTTTGTCTGTCTGTGTCTGTCTATGTGTGTCTGTTTGTGTGTATGTCTGTGTTTATCTGTCTGTGTGTGTTTGTCTGTCTGTGTGTGTCCGTCTGTGTGTCTGTCTGTGTGTGTCTGTCTGTGTGTGTGTGTGTGAATGTTTGTCTTTGTGTGTGTCTGTCTGTGTGTATCTGTCTGTATGTTAGAGTCCTGCACCGGGTCGGATACCTGCGGGTTTCCGGGGTGCAGGTATAGACACGCAACGCCGGTTCTGTAGGTTTGTGGGTCATGGGTCAGGCCGCAGGTCTTCTCAATAGCGATTTTTTTACTCCTTTTTTCTGATCACGCCGACTTCCAATGATGTCACTTCCGGTTTACAATGACAGACACACATTGTGTGTGTGTCTGTCAGTCTGTCTGTCTGTCTGCATGTGTGTGTCCCCGTCTGTTTGTGTCCGTCTGTGTGTGTGTGTGTGTGTCAGTCTGTCAGTCTGTGTCTATCTGTCTGTGTGCGTCTTTCTGTGTTCATCTGTCTGTGTGTCTGTCAGTCTGTCTGCGTGTCTGTCTGCGTGTGTGTGTGTCAGTCTCTGTGTGTCTATCTGTGTCTGTCTGTGTGTATCTGTCTATGTGTGTGTTTGTCTGTCTGTGTCTGTCTATGTGTGTCTGTGTGTATGTCTGTGTTTATCTGTCTGTGTGTGTGTGTCCGTCTGTGTGTCCGTCTGTGTGTCTGTCTGTGTGTGTCTGTCTGTGTGTGAATGTTTGTCTTTGTGTGTGTCTGTCTGTGTGTATATGTCTGTATGTTAGAGTCCTGCACCGGGTCCGATACCTGCGGGTTGCCGGGGTGCGGGTATAGACGCGCAACGCCGGTTCTGTAGGTTTGTGGGTCATGGGTCGGGCCGCGGGTCTTCTCAATAGCGATTTTTTACTCCCTTTTTCTGATCACGCCGACTTCCAATGATGTCACTTCCGGTTTACAATGACAGCACTTCCTGATTCTTGATGGTTAGCGGGTCGCGGGTCCAAGTTGCGGATAAGGTACTTGCGGATAGGATAGCGGGTCCAAGTGAGTAAGAATGGCGGTTGTGGTCCGGGTTGTGGATTGCAAATTGCGTGTATGGGTTCCAAAAAATGGACCTGCGCAGGACTCTACTGTCTGTGTGTGTGTGTCTCTCTATCTGTCGATGTGTCAATGTGTCTGTCTGTATGTGTCTGTGTATTTGTTTGTCTGTGTGTGTGTGTCTGTCTGTGTCATGTGTGTGTGTGTGTGTGTCTGTGTTTCTCTGTGTGTGTGTCTGTCTGTGTGTCTGTGTGTGTGTGTGTGTGTGTGTGTGTGTATGTGTCTGTGTGTATGTGTCTCTGTGTGTGTGTCTGTCTGTGTTAGTCTGTGTGTGTGTCTGTGTTTCTCTGTGTGTGTGTGTCTGTCTGTGTGTGTGTATGTGTGTGTGTGTGTGTGTGTATGTGTCTGTGTGTATGTGTCTGTCTGTATTAGTCTGTGTGTGTGTCAGTCTGTGTGTGTCTGTCTGTCTGTCAGTCTGTATGTGTGTGTCCCCGTCTGTTTGTGTCCGTCTGTGTGTGTGTGTGTCTGTGTCAGTCTGTCAGTCTGTGTCTATCTGTCTGTGTGCGTCTTTCTGTGTTCATCTGTCTGTGTGTCTGTCAGTCTGTCTGCGTGTCTGTCTGCGTGTGTGTGTGTCAGTCTCTGTGTGTCTGTCTGTGTATGTCTGTGTGTATCTGTCTATGTGTGTGTTTGTCTGTCTGTGTCTGTCTATGTGTGTCTGTGTGTATGTCTGTGTTTATCTTTCTATGTGTGTCCGTCTGCGTGTCTGCATCTGTGTGTCTGTGTGTGTGTTTGTCTGTCTTTTTGTGTCTGTGAGTGTTTGTCTTTGTGTGTGTTTCTGTGTGTCTGTGTGTTTGTGTATGTGTGTCTGTATCTGTCTATGTGTGTCTGTCTGTGAGTCTTTGTGTTTGTGTGTCTGTCTGTGTGTATCTGTCTGTATGTTAGAGTCCTGCATCGGGTCGGATACCCGCGGGGTGCCGGGGTGCGGGTATAGACGCGCAACGCCGGTTCTGAAGGTTTGTGGGTCATGGGTCGGGCCGCGGGTCTTCTCAATAGCGATTTTTTACTCCTTTTTTCTGATCACGCCAACTTCCAATGATGTCACTTCCGGTTTACAATGACAGCACTTCCTGATTCTTGATGGTCAGCGGGTCGCGGGTCCAAGTTGCGAATAAGGTACTTGTGGATCAGGTAGCGGGTCCAAGCGAGTAAGAATGCGGGTTTCGGTCCGGGTTGCGGATTGCAGATTGCTGGTACGGGTTCCAAAAAATGAACCTGCGCAGGACTCTACTGTGTGTGTGTCTCTCTGTCTGTCGATGTGTCAATGTGTCTGTCTGTATGTGTGTGTGTGTCTGTCTGTGTGTGTGTCTTTCTATGTGTATCTATGTGTCTGTATGTGTGTCTGTCTGTGTGTTTGTGTCTGTGTGTGTGTGTCTGTCTGTGCCATGTGTGTGTGTGTGTCTATCTGTGTGTCTCTGTGTGTGTGTGACTGTCTGTCTGTGTCAGTCTGTCTGTCTGTGTGTCTGTGTGTGTGTCTGTGTTTGTCTGTGTGTCTGTCTGTCTATATGTGTCCGTCTCTGTTTGTCTGTCTGTCTGAGTGTGTCTGTATGTGAGTGTTTGTCTGTGTTTGTGTGTCTGTATCTGTCTATGTGTGTCTGTGTTTCCTTGTGTTTGTGTGTTTGTGTGTCTGTCTGTGTGTATCTGTCTGTATGTTAGAGTCCTGCATCGGGTCGGATACCCGCAGGTTGCCGGGGTGCGGGTATAGACGCGCAACGGTGGTTCTGTAGATTTGTGGGTCATGGCTCGGGCCGCGGGTCTTCTCATTAGCGATTTTTTTACTCCTTTTATCTGATCACGCCGACTTCCAATGATGTCACTTCCGGTTTACAATGACAGAACTTCCTGATTCTTGATGGTCAGCAGGTCGCAGGACCGAGTTGCGGATAGGATCGGGTAGCGGGTCCAAGCGAGTAAGAATGCCGGTTGTGGTCTGGGTTGCGGATTGCAGATTGCGGGTACGGGTTCCAAAAAATGGACCTGCGCAGGACTCTACTGTCTGTGTGTGTGTTTTTCTGTCTGTCGATGTGTCAATGTGTCTGTCTTTATGTGTGTTTGTGTGTCTCTGTGTGTGTCTGTCTGTGTCATGTGTGTGTGTTTCTCTGAGTGTGTGTCTGTGTCAGTCTGTATGTGTGTATGTCTGTCTATGTGTCTGTCTGTCTGTGTGTATGTGTCTCTGTGTGTGTCTGTCTGTGTCAGTCTTTGTGTGTCTGTCAGTCTGTAGGTGTGTGTGTCCGCCTGTGTGTGTCCGCCTGTGTGTGTGTGTGTCTGTGTCAGTCTGTCAGTCTGTGTCTATTTATCTGTGTGTGTCTTTCTGTGTCCATCTGTCTGTGTCTGTCAGTCTGTCTGTGTGTGTGTGTCTGTGTGTATCTGTCTATGTGTGTGTTTGTGTGTCTGTCTGTGTTTATCTGTCTGTGTGTATCTGTGTGTCTGTGTCCGTCTGTGTGTCTGTCTGTGTGTGTGTGTTTGTCTGTCTGTGTGTGTCTGTCTGTGAGTGTTTGTCTTTGTGTGTGTCTCTGTGTGTCTGTGTGTTTGTGTATGTGTGTCTGTATCTGTCTATGTGTGTCTGTCTGTGAGTCTTTGTGTTTGTGTGTCTGTCTGTGTGTATCTGTCTGTATGTTAGAGTCCTGCACCGGGTCGGATACCCGCGGGGTGCCGGGGTGCGGGTATAGATGCGCAACGGCGGTTCTGAAGGTTTGTGGGTCATGGGTCGGGCCGCGGGTCTTCTCAATAGCGATTTTTTACTCCTTTTTTCTGATCACGCCGACTTCCAATGATGTCACTTACAGTTTACAATGACAGCACTTCCTGATTCTTGATGGTCAGCGGGTCGCGGGTCCAAGTTGCGGATAAGGTACTTGTGGATCAGGTAGCGGGTCCAAGCGAGTAAGAATGCGGGTTTCGGTCCGGGTTTCGGATTGCAGATTGCTGGTACAGGTTCCAAAAAATGAACCTGCGCAGGACTCTACTGTCTGTTGGTGTGTCTCTCTGTCTGTCGATGTGTCAATGTGTCTGTCTGTATGTGTGTTTGTGTGTGTCTTTCTATGTGTATCTGTGTGTCTGTATGTGTGTCTGTCTGTGTTTGTGTCTATGTGTGTGTGTCTCTCTGTCTGTCGATGTGTCAATGTGTCTGTCTGTATGTGTGTGTGTGTGTCTGTGTGTGTGTCTTTCTATGTGTATCTGTGTGTCTGTATGTGTGTCTGTCTGTGTGTTTGTGTCTGTGTGTGTGTGTCTGTCTGTCTGTGTGTGTCTGTCTGTGCCATGTGTGTGTGTGTGTGTCTATCTGTGTGTCTCTGTGTGTGTGTGTCTGTCTGTGTCAGTCTGTCTGTGTGTGTGTCTGTGTGTGTGTCTGTGTTTGTGTGTCTGTCTGTCTATATGTGTCCATCTCTGTTTGTCTGTCTGTCTGAGTGTGTCTGTATGTGAGTGTTTGTCTGTGTTTGTGTATGTGTGTCTGTATCTGTCTATGTGTGTCTGTCTGTGTGTCCTTGTGTTTGTGTGTCTGTCTGTGTGTATCTGTCTGTATGTTAGAGTCCTGCACCGGGTCGGATACCCGCGGCTTGCCGGGGTGCGGGTATAGACGCGCAACGGCGGTTCTGTAGGTTTGTGGGTCATGGCTCGGGCCGTGGGTCTTCTCAATAGCGATTTTTAACTCCTTTTATCTGATCACGCCGACTTCCAATGATGTCACTTCCGGTTTACAATGACAGCACTTCCTGATTCTTGATGGTCAGCAGGTCGCAGGACCGAGTTGCGGATAGGATCGGGTAGCGGGTCCAAGCGAGTAAGAATGCCGGTTGTGGTCTGGGTTGCGGATTGCAGATTGCGGGTACGGGTTCCAAAAAATGGACCTGCGCAGGACTCTACTGTCTGTGTGTGTGTTTCTCTGTATGTCGATGTGTCAATGTGTCTGTCTTTATGTGTGTTTGTGTGTCTGAGTGTGTGTCTGTCTGTGTCTGTGTGTATGTGTCTCTGTGTGTGTCTCTGTGTGTGTGTCTGTCTGTGTCAGTCTGTGTGTGTGTCTGTCAGTCTGTATGTGTGTGTGTGTGTCCAACTGTGTGTGTCCGCCTGTGTGTGTGTGTCTGTGTCAGTCTGTCAGTCTGTGTCTATTTATCTGTGTGTGTCTTTCTGTGTCCATCTGTCTGTGTCTGTCAGTGTGTCTGTCTGCGTGTGTGTGTCTGTCTGTGTGTATCTGTCTATGTGTGTGTTTGTGTGTCTGTCTGTGTTTATCTGTCTGTGTGTATCTGTGTGTCTGTGTCCGTCTGCGTGTCTGTCTGTGTGTGTTTGTCTATCTGTGTGTGTCTGTCTGTGAGTGTTTGTCTTTGTGTGTGTCTCTGTGTGTCTGTGTGTTTGTGTATGTGTGTCTGTATCTGTCTATGTGTGTCTGTCTGTGAGTCTTTGTGTTTGTGTGTCTGTCTGTGTGTATCTGTCTGTATGTTAGAGTCCTGCACCGGGTCGGATACCCGCGGGGTGCCAGGGTGCGGGTATAGATGCGCAACGGCGGTTCTGAAGGATTGTAGGTCATGGGTCGGGCCGCGGGTCTTCTCAATAGCGATTTTTTACTCCTTTTTTCTGATCACGCCGACTTCCAATGATGTCACTTCCGGTTTACAATGACAGCACTTCCTGATTCTTGATGGTCAGCGGATCGCGGGTCCAAGTTGCGGATAAGGTACTTGTAGATCAGATAGCGGGTCCAAGCGAGTAAGAATGCGGGTTTCGGTCTGGGTTGCGGATTGCAGATTGCTAGTACGGGTTCCAAAAAATGAACCTGCGCAGGACTCTACTATCTGTTGGTGTGTCTCTCTGTCTGTCGATGTGTCAATGTGTCTGTCTGTATGTGTGTTTGTGTGTGTCTTTCTATGTGTATCTGTGTGTCTGTCTGTGTGTGTGTGTCTGTCTGTGCCATGTGTGTGTGTGTGTGTCTATCTGTGTGTATGTGTGTCTGTCTGTGTCAGTCTGTCTGTGTGTGTGTCTCTGTGTGTGTCTCTGTTTGTCTGTGTTTCTGTCTGTCTATATGTGTCCGTCTCTGTTTGTCTGTCTGTCTGAGTGTGTCTGTATGTGAGAGTCCTGCACCGGTTTGGATACCCACGAGTTGCCAGGCTACGGGTATAGACGCGCATCGGCGGTTCTGTAGGTTTGTGGGTCATGGGTCGGGCCGCGGGTCTTCTCAATAGCGATTTTTTACTCCTTTTATCTGATCACGCCGACTTCCAATGATGTCACTTCCGGTTTACAATGACAGCACTTCCTGATACTTGATGGTCAGCAGGTCGCGGGTCCGAGTTGCGGATAAGGTACTTGCGGATAGGATCGGGTAGCGGGTCCAAGCGAGTAAGAATGCCGATTGTGGTCCGGGTTGCGGATTGCAAATTGCGGGTACGGTTTCCAAAAAATGGACCTGCGCAGGACTCTACTGTCTGTGTGTGTGTCTCTCTATCTGTCGATGTGTCAATGTGTCTGTCTGTATGCGTCTGTGTGTGTCTGTCTGTGTATTTGTTTGTCTGTGTGTGTGTGTCTGTCTGTGTCATGTGTGTGTGTATGTGTGTCAGTCTCTGTGTGTGTGTCTGTCTGTGTGTGTGTCTGTCTGTGTGTGTGTGTGTGTGTCTGTGTGTATGTATCTCTGTGTGTGTTAGTCTGTGTGTGTGTCAGTCTGTGTGTGTCTGTCTGTCAGTCTGTATGTTTGTGTCCCCGTCTGTTTGTGTCCGTCTGTGTGTGTGTGTCTGTGTCAGTCTGTCAGTCTGTGTCTATCTGTCTGTGTGCGTCTTTCTGTGTCTATCTGTCTGTGTGTCTGTCAGTCTGTCTGTGTGTCTGTCTGTGTGTGTGTGTGTGTCAGTCTCTGTGTGTCTGTCTGTGTCTGTCTGTGTGTATCTGTCTATGTGTGTGTTTGTCTGTCTGTGTCTGTCTATGTGTGTCTGTTTGTGTGTATGTCTGTGTTTATCTTTCTGTGTGTGTCTGTCTGTCTGTGTGTGTGTCCGTCTGTGTGTCTGCATCTGTGTGTCTGTGTGTGTGTTTGTCTGTATGTGTCTGTCTGTGAGTGTTTGTCTTTGTGTGTGTCTCTGTGTGTTTGTGTATGTGTGTCTGTATCTGTCTATGTGTGTCTTTGTGTGTCTGTCTGTGTGTATCTGTCTGTATGTTAGAGTCCTGCATCGGGTCGGATACCCGCGGGGTGCTGGGGTGCGGGTATAGACGCGCAATGCCGGTTCTGAAGGTTTGTGGGTCATGGGTCGGGCCGCGGGTCTTCTCAATAGCGATTTTTTACTCCTTTTATCTGATCACGCCGACTTCCAATGATGTCACTTCCGGTTTACAATGACAGCACTTCCTGATACTTGATGGTCAGCAGGTCGCGGGTCCGAGTTGCGGAAAAGGTACTTGCGGATAGGATCGGGTAGCGGGTCCAAGCGAGTAAGAATGCCGATTGTGGTCCGGGTTGCGGATTGCAAATTGCGGGTACGGTTTCCAAAAAATGGACCTGCGCAGGACTCTACTGTCTGTGTGTGTGTCTCTCTATCTGTCGATGTGTCAATGTGTCTGTCTGTATGCGTCTGTGTGTGTCTGTCTGTGTATTTGTTTGTCTGTGTGTGTGTCTGTCTGTGTCATGTGTGTGTGTGTGTATGTGTGTCAGTCTGTCTGTGTGTGTGTCTGTCTGTGTGTGTGTGTGTCTGTGTGTATGTATCTCTGTGTGTGTTAGTCTGTGTGTGTGTCAGTCTGTGTGTGTCTGTCTGTCAGTCTGTATGTTTGTGTCCCCGTCTGTTTGTGTCCGTCTGTGTGTGTGTGTCTGTGTCAGTCTGTCAGTCTGTGTCTATCTGTCTGTGTGTGTCTTTCTGTGTCTATCTGTCTGTGTGTCTGTCAGTCTGTCTGTGTGTCTGTCTGTGTGTGTGTGTGTGTGTCAGTCTCTGTGTGTCTGTCTGTGTATGTCTGTGTGTATCTGTCTATGTGTGTGTTTGTCTGTCTGTCTATGTGTGTCTGTGTGTATGTCTGTGTTTATCTTTCTGTGTGTGTCTGTCTGTCTGTGTGTGTGTCCATCTGTGTGTCTGCATCTGTGTGTCTGTGTGTGTGTTTGTCTGTCTGTGTCTGTCTGTGAGTGTTTGTCTTTGTGAGTGTCTCTGTGTGTTTGTGTATGTGTGTCTGTATCTGTCTGTGTGTGTCTTTGTGTTTGTGTGTCCGTCTGTGTGTATCTGTCTGTATGTTAGAGTCCTGCATGGGGTCGGATACCCGCGGGGTGCTGGGGTGCGGGTATAGACGCGCAACGCCGGTTCTGAAGGTTTGTGGGTCATGGGTCGGGCCGCGGGTCTTCCCAATAGCGATTTTTTACTCCTTTTTTCTGATCACGCCGACTTCCAATGATGTCACTTCCGGTTTACAATGACAGCACTTCCTGATTCTTGATGGTCAGCGGGTCGCGGGTCCAAGTTGCGGATAAGGTACTTGTCGATCAGGTAGCGGGTCCAAGCGAGTAATAATGCGGGTTTCGGTCCGGGTTGCGGATTGCAGATTGCTGGTACGGATTCCAAAAAATGAACCTGCGCAGGACTCTACTCTCTGTGTGTGTGTCTCTCTGTCTGTTGATGTGTCAATGTGTCTGTCTGTATGTGTGTGTGTGTCTGTCTGTGTGTCTTTCTATGTGTATCTGTGTGTGTTTGTGTGTGTGTGTCTGTCTGTGTGTGTCTGTCTGTGCCATGTGTGTGTGTGTGTGTCTATCTGTGTGTCTCTGTGTGTGTGTGTGTGTCTGTCTGTCTGTGTCAGTCTGTCTGTGTGTGTGTCTGTGTGTGTCTGTGTTTGTCTGTGTGTCTGTCTGTCTATATGTGTCCATCTCTGTTTGTCTGTCTGTCTGAATGTGTCTGTATGTGAGTGTTTGTCTGTGTTTGTGTATGTGTGTCTGTATCTGTCTATGTGTGTCTGTCTGTGTGTCCTTGTGTTTGTGTGTCTGTCTGTGTGTATCTGTCTGTATGTTAGAGTCCTGCACCGGGTCGGATACCCGCGGGTTGCCGGGGTGCGGGTATAGACGCGCAACGGCGGTTCTGTAGGTTTGTGGGTCATGGCTCAGGGCCGCGGGTCTTCTTAATAGCGATTTTTTACTCTTTTTATCTGATCACGCCGACTTCCAATGATGTCACTTCCGGTTTACAATGACAGCACTTCCTGATTCTTGATGGTCAGCGGGTCGCGGGTCCAAGTTGCGGATAAGGTACTTGTCGATCAGGTAGCGGGTCCAAGCGAGTAATAATGCGGGTTTCGGTCCGGGTTGCGGATTGCAGATTGCTGGTACGGATTCCAAAAAATGAACCTGTGCAGGACTCTACTCTCTGTGTGTGTGTCTCTCTGTCTGTTGATGTGTCAATGTGTCTGTCTGTATGTGTGTGTGTGTCTGTCTGTGTGTCTTTCTATGTGTATCTGTGTGTGTTTGTGTGTGTGTGTCTGTCTGTGTGTGTCTGTCTGTGCCATGTGTGTGTGTGTGTCTATCTGTGTGTCTCTGTGTGTGTGTGTGTGTGGTGTCTGTCTGTCTGTGTCAGTCTGTCTGTGTGTGTGTGTCTGTGTGTGTCTGTGTGTGTCTGTGTTTGTCTGTGTGTCTGTCTGTCTATATGTGTCCATCTCTGTTTGTCTGTCTGTCTGAATGTGTCTGTATGTGAGTGTTTGTCTGTGTTTGTGTATGTGTGTCTGTATCTGTCTATGTGTGTCTGTCTGTGTGTCCTTGTGTTTGTGTGTCTGTCTGTGTGTATCTGTCTGTATGTTAGAGTCCTGCACCGGGTCGGATACCCGCGGGTTGCCGGGGTGCGGGTATAGACGCGCAACGGCGGTTCTGTAGGTTTGTGGGTCATGGCTCAGGCCGCGGGTCTTCTTAATAGCGATTTTTTACTCTTTTTATCTGATCACGCCGACTTCCAATGATGTCACTTCCGGTTTACAATGACAGCACTTCCTGATTCTTGATGGTCAGCAGGTCGCAGGGCCGAGTTGCGGATAGGATCGGGTAGCGGGTCCAAGCGAGTAAGAATGCCGGTTGTGGTCTGGGTTGCGGATTGCAGATTGCGGGTACGGGTTCCAAAAAATGGACCTGCGCAGGACTCTACTGTCTGTGTGTGTGTTTTTCTGTATGTCGATGTGTCAATGTGTCTGCCTTTATGTGTGTTTGTGTGTCTGTGTGTGTGTCTGTCTGTGTCTGTGTGTATGTGTCTCTGTGTGTGTCTCTGTGTGTGTGTCTGTCTGTGTCAGTCTGTGTGTGTGTCTGTCAGTCTGTATGTGTGTGTGTGTCCAACTGTGTGTCCGCCTGTGTGTGTGTGTCTGTGTCAGTCTGTCAGTCTGTGTCTATTTATCTGCGTGTGTCTTTCTGTGTCCATCTGTCTGTGTCTGTCAGTGTGTCTGTCTGCGTGTGTGTGTGTCTGTCTGTGTGTATCTGTCTATGTGTGTGTTTGTGTGTCTGTCTGTGTTTATCTGTCTGTGTGTATCTGTGTGTCTGTGTCCGTCTGTGTGTCTGTCTGTGTGTGTTTGTCTATCTGTGTGTGTCTGTCTGTGAGTGTTTGTCTTTGTGTGTGTCTCTGTGTGTCTGTGTGTTTGTGTATGTGTGTCTGTATCTGTCTATGTGTGTCTGTCTGTGAGTCTTTGTGTTTGTGTGTCTGTCTGTGTGTATCTGTCTGTATGTTAGAGTCCTGCACCGGGTCGGATACCCGCGGGGTGCCGGGGTGCGGGTATAGATGCGCAACGGCGGTTCTGTAGGTTTGTGGGTCATGGGTCGGGCCGCGGGTCTTCTCAATAGCGATTTTTTACTCCTTTTTTCTGATCACGCCAGACTTCCAATGATGTCACTTCCGGTTTACAATGACAGCACTTCCTGATTCTTGATGGTCAGCGGGTCGCGGGTCCAAGTTGCGGATAAGGTACTTGCGGATAGGATCGGGTAGCGGGTCCAAGCGAGTAAGAATGCCGATTGTGGTCCGGGTTGCGGATTGCAAATTGCGGGTACGGGTTCCAAAAAATGGACCTGCGCAGGACTCTACTGTCTGTGTGTGTGTCTCTCTATCTGTCGATGTGTCAATGTGTCTGTCTGTATGCGTCTGTGTGTGTCTGTCTGTGTATTTGTTTGTCTGTGTGTGTGTGTCTGTCTGTGTCATGTGTGTATGTGTGTCAGTCTGTCTGTGTGTGTGTCTGTCTGTGTGTGTGTGGTTGTCTGTGTGTATGTATCTCTGTGTGTGTTAGTCTGTGTGTGTGTCAGTCTGTCAGTCTGTATGTTTGTGTCCCCGTCTGTTTGTGTCCGTCTGTGTGTGTGTGTGTCTGTGTCAGTCTGTCAGTCTGTGTCTATCTGTCTGTGTGCGTCTTTCTGTGTCTATCTGTCTGTGTGTCTGTCAGACTGTCTGTGTGTCTGTCTGTGTGTGTGTGTGTGTGTCAGTCTCTGTGTGTCTGTCTGTGTATGTCTGTGTGTATCTGTCTATGTGTGTGTTTGTCTGTCTGTGTCTGTCTATGTGTGTCTGTGTGTATGTCTGTGTTTATCTTTCTGTGTGTGTCTGTCTGTCTGTGTGTGTGTCCGTCTGTGTGTCTGCATCTGTGTGTCTGTGTGTGTGTTTGTCTGTCTGTTTGTGTCTGTCTGTGAGTGTTTGTCTTTGTGTGTGTCTCTGTGTGTTTGTGTATGTGTGTCTGTATCTGTCTATGTGTGTCTTTGTGTTTGTGTGTCCGTCTGTGTGTATCTGTCTGTATGTTAGAGTCCTGCATCGGGTCGGATACCCGCGGGGTGCTGGGGTGCGGGTATAGACGCGCAACGCCGGTTCTGAAGGTTTGTGGGTCATGGGTCGGGCCGCGGGTCTTCCCAATAGCGATTTTTTACTCCTTTTTTCTGATCACGCCGACTTCCAATGATGTCACGTCCGGTTTACAATGACAGCACTTCCTGATTCTTGATGGTCAGCGGGTCGCGGGTCCAAGTTGCGGATAAGGTACTTGTGGATCAGGTAGCGGGTCCAAGCGAGTAATAATGCGGGTTTCGGTCCGGGTTGCGGATTGCAGATTGCTGGTACGGATTCCAAAAAATGAACCTGCGCAGGACTCTACTCTGTGTGTGTGTGTCTCTCTGTCTGTTGATGTGTCAATGTGTCTGTCTGTATGTGTGTGTGTGTGTCTGTCTGTGTGTCTTTCTATGTGTATCTGTGTGTGTTTGTGTGTGTGTGTCTGTCTGTGTGTGTCTGTCTGTGCCATGTGTGTGTGTGTGTGTCTATCTGTGTGTCTCTGTGTGTGTGTGTCTGTCTGTCTGTGTCAGTCTGTCTGTGTGTGTGTCTGTGTGTGTCTGTGTTTGTCTGTGTGTCTGTCTGTCTATATGTGTCCATCTCTGTTTGTCTGTCTGTCTGAATGTGTCTGTATGTGAGTGTTTGTCTGTGTTTGTGTATGTGTGTCTGTATCTGTCTATGTGTGTCTGTCTGTGTGTCCTTGTGTTGTGTGTCTGTCTGTGTGTATCTGTCTGTATGTTAGAGTCCTGCACCGGGTCGGATACCCGCGGGTTGCCGGGGTGCGGGTATAGACGCGCAACGGCGGTTCTGTAGGTTTGTGGGTCATGGCTCAGGCCGCGGGTCTTCTTAATAGCGATTTTTTACTCTTTTTATCTGATCACGCCGACTTCCAATGATGTCACTTCCGGTTTACAATGACAGCACTTCCTGATTCTTGATGGTCAGCAGGTCGCAGGGCGAGTTGCGGATAGGATCGGGTAGCGGGTCCAAGCGAGTAAGAATGCCGGTTGTGGTCTGGGTTGCGGATTGCAGATTGCGGGTACGGGTTCCAAAAAATGGACCTGCGCAGGACTCTACTGTCTGTGTGTGTGTTTTTCTGTATGTCGATGTGTCAATGTGTCTGTCTTTATGTGTGTTTGTGTGTCTGTGTGTGTGTCTGTCTGTGTCTGTGTGTATGTGTCTCTGTGTGTGTCTCTGTGTGTGTGTCTGTCTGTGTCAGTCTGTGTGTGTGTCTGTCAGTCTGTATGTGTGTGTGTGTCCAACTGTGTGTGTCCGCCTGTGTGTGTGTGTCTGTGTCAGTCTGTCAGTCTGTGTCTATTTATCTGTGTGTGTCTTTCTGTGTCCATCTGTCTGTGTCTGTCAGTGTGTCTGTCTGCGTGTGTGTGTGTCTGTCTGTGTGTATCTGTCTATGTGTGTGTTTGTGTGTCTGTCTGTGTTTATCTGTCTGTGTGTATCTGTGTGTCTGTGTCCGTCTGTGTGTCTGTCTGTGTGTGTTTGTCTATCTGTGTGTGTCTGTCTGTGAGTGTTTGTCTTTGTGTGTGTCTCTGTGTGTCTGTGTGTTTGTGTATGTGTGTCTGTATCTGTCTATGTGTGTCTGTCTGTGAGTCTTTGTGTTTGTGTGTCTGTCTGTGTGTATCTGTCTGTATGTTAGAGTCCTGCACCGGGTCGGATACCCGCGGGGTGCCGGGGTGCGGGTATAGATGCGCAACGGCGGTTCTGAAGGTTTGTGGGTCATGGGTCGGGCCGCGGGTCTTCTCAATAGCGATTTTTTACTCCTTTTTTCTGATCACGCCGACTTCCAATGATGTCACTTCCGGTTTACAATGACAGCACTTCCTGATTCTTGATGGTCAGCGGGTCGCGGGTCCAAGTTGCGGATAAGGTACTTGTGGATCAGGTAGCGGGTCCAAGCGAGTAAGAATGAGGGTTTCGGTCTGGGTTGCGGATTGCAGATTGCTAGTACGGGTTCCAAAAAATGAACCTGCGCAGGACTCTACTGTCTGTTGGTGTGTCTCTCTGTCTGTCGATGTGTCAATGTGTCTGTCTGTATGTGTGTTTGTGTGTGTCTTTCTATGTGTATCTGTGTGTCTGTATGTGTGTGTCTGTGTTTGTGTCTGTGTGTCTGTCTGTGCCATGTGTGTGTGTCTATCTGTGTGTCTCTGTGTGTATGTGTGTCTGTCTGTGTCAGTCTGTCTGTGTGTGTGTCTGTGTGTGTGTCTCTGTTTGTCTGTGTTTCTGTCTGTCTATATGTGTCCGTCTCTGTTTGTCTGTCTGTCTGTCTGAGTGTGTCTGTATGTGAGAGTCCTGCACCGGGTTGGATACCCACGAGTTGCCAGGCTACGGGTATAGACGCGCATCGGCGGTTCTGTAGGTTTGTGGGTCATGGGTCGGGCCGCGGGTCTTCTCAATAGCGATTTTTTACTCCTTTTATCTGATCACGCCGACTTCCAATGATGTCACTTCCGGTTTACAATGACAGCACTTCCTGATACTTGATGGTCAGCAGGTCGCGGGTCCGAGTTGCGGATAAGGTACTTGCGGATAGGATCGGGTAGCGGGTCCAAGCGAGTAAGAATGCCGATTGTGGTCCGGGTTGCGGATTGCAAATTGCGGGTACGGGTTCCAAAAAATGGACCTGCGCAGGACTCTACTGTCTGTGTGTGTGTCTCTCTATCTGTCGATGTGTCAATGTGTCTGTCTGTATGCGTCTGTGTGTGTCTGTCTGTGTATTTGTTTGTCTGTGTGTGTGTGTCTGTCTGTGTCATGTGTGTATGTGTGTCAGTCTGTCTGTGTGTGTGTCTGTCTGTGTGTGTGTGTGTGTGTGCTGTGTGTATGTATCTCTGTGTGTGTTAGTCTGTGTGTGTGTCAGTCTGTGTGTGTCTGTCTGTCAGTCTGTATGTTTGTGTCCCCGTCTGTTTGTGTCCGTCTGTGTGTGTGTGTGTCTGTGTCAGTCTGTCAGTCTGTGTCTATCTGTCTGTGTGGCGTCTTTCTGTGTCTATCTGTCTGTGTGGTCTGTCAGACTGTCTGTGTGTCTGTCTGTGTGTGTGTGTGTGTGTGTCAGTCTCTGTGTGTCTGTCTGTGTATGTCTGTGTGTATCTGTCTATGTGTGTGTTTGTCTGTCTGTGTCTGTCTATGTGTGTCTGTGTGTATGTCTGTGTTTTATCTTTCTGTGTGTGTCTGTCTGTCTGTGTGTGTGTCCGTCTGTGTGTCTGCATCTGTGTGTCTGTGTGTTTGTCTGTGTTTGTGTCTGTCTGTGAGTGTTTGTCTTTGTGTGTGTCTCTGGTGTGTTGTGTATGTGTGTCTGTATCTGTCTATGTGTGTCTTTGTGTTTGTGTGTCCGTCTGTGTGTATCTGTCTGTATGTTAGAGTCCTGCATCGGGTCGGATACCCGCGGGGTGCTGGGGTGCGGGTATAGACGCGCAACGGCCGGTTCTGAAGGTTTGTGGGTCATGGGTCGGGCCGCGGGTCTTCCAATAGCGATTTTTTACTCCTTTTTTCTGATCACGCCGACTTCCAATGATGTCACTTCCGGTTTACAATGACAGCACTTCCTGATTCTTGATGGTCAGCGGGTCGCGGGTCCAAGTTGCGGATAAGGTACTTGTGGATCAGGTAGCGGGTCCAAGCGAGTAATAATGCGGGTTTCGGTCCGGGTTGCGGATTGCAGATTGCTGGTACGGATTCCAAAAAATGAACCTGCGCAGGACTCTACTCTCTGTGTGTGTGTCTCTCTGTCTGTTGATGTGTCAATGTGTCTGTCTGTATGTGTGTGTGTGTCTGTCTGTGGTCTTTCTATGTGTATCTGTGTGTGTTTGTGTGTGTGTGTCTGTCTGTGCCATGTGTGTGTGTGTGTCTATCTGTGTGTCTCTGTGTGTGTGTGTGTCTGTCTGTCTGTGTCAGTCTGTCTGTGTGTGTGTCTGTGTGTGTCTGTGTTTGTCTGTGTGTCTGTCTGTCTATATGTGTCCATCTCTGTTTGTCTGTCTGTCTGAATGTGTCTGTATGTGAGTGTTTGTCTGTGTTTGTGTATGTGTGTCTGTATCTGTCTATGTGTGTCTGTCTGTGTGTCCTTGTGTTTGTGTGTCTGTCTGTGTGTATCTGTCTGTATGTTAGAGTCCTGCACCGGGTCGGATACCCGCGGGTTGCCGGGGTGCGGGTATAGACGCGCAACGGCGGTTCTGTAGGTTTGTGGGTCATGGCTCAGGCCGCGGGTCTTCTCAATAGCGATTTTTTACTCCTTTTATCTGATCACGCCGACTTCCAATGATGTCACTTCCGGTTTACAATGACAGCACTTCCTGATTCTTGATGGTCAGCAGGTCGCAGGGCCGAGTTGCGGATAGGATCGGGTAGCGGGTCCAAGCGAGTAAGAATGCTGGTTGTGGTCTGGGTTGCGGATTGCAGATTGCGGGTACGGGTTCCAAAAAATGGACCTGCGCAGGACTCTACTGTCTGTGTGTGTGTTTTTCTGTCTGTCGATGTGTCAATGTGTCTGTCTTTATGTGTGTTTGTGTGTCTGTGTCTGTCTGTCATGTGTGTGTGTGTGTGTGTGTGTTTCTCTGAGTGTGTGTCTGTGTCAGTCTGTGTGTGTGTGTCTGTCAGTCTGTATGTGTGTGTGTGTGTCCAACTGTGTGTGTCTCTGTGTCAGTCTGTCAGTCTGTGTCTATTTATCTGTGTGTGTCTTTCTGTGTCCATCTGTCTGTGTCTGTCAGTCTGTCTGTGTGTCTGTCTGCGTGTGTGTGTCTGTCTGTGTGTATCTGTCTATGTGTGTGTTTGTGTGTCTGTCTGTGTTTATCTGTCTGTGTGTATCTGTGTGTCTGTGTCCGTCTGTGTGTCTGTCTGTGTGTGTTTGTCTGTCTGTGTGTGTCTGTCTGTGAGTGTTTGTCCTTGTGTGTGTCTCTGTGTGTCTGTGTGTTTGTGTATGTGTGTCTGTATCTGTCTATGTGTGTCTGTCTGTGAGTCTTTGTGTTTGTGTGTCTGTCTGTGTGTATCTGTCTGTATGTTAGAGTCCTGCACCGGGTCGGATACCCGCGGGGTGCCGGGGTGCGGGTATAGATGCGCAACGGCGGTTCTGAAGGTTTGTGGGTCATGGGTCGGGCCGCGGGTCTTCTCAATAGCGATTTTTTACTCCTTTTTTCTGATCACGCCGACTTCCAATGATGTCACTTCCGGTTTACAATGACAGCACTTCCTGATTCTTGATGGTCAGCGGGTCGCGGGTCCAAGTTGCGGATAAGGTACTTGTGGATCAGGTAGCGGGTCCAAGCGAGTAAGAATGCGGGTTTCGGTCCGGGTTGCGGATTGCAGATTGCTGGTACGGGTTCCAAAAAATGAACCTGCGCAGGACTCTACTGTCTGTTGGTGTGTCTCTCTGTCTGTCGATGTGTCAATGTGTCTGTCTCTATGTGTGTGTGTGTGTCTTTCTATGTGTATCTGTGTGTCTGTATGTGTGTCTGTCTGTGTTTGTGTCTGTGTGTGTGTGTCTGTCTGTCTGTGTCTGTCTGTGCCATGTGTGTGTGTGTCTATCTGTGTGTGTGTGTGTGTCTGTGTGTGTGTGTGTCTGTGTTTGTCTGTGCATCTGTCTGTCTATATGTGTCCGTCTCTGTTTGTCTGTCTGAGTGTGTCTGTATGTGAGAGTCCTGCACCGGGTCGGATACCCACGGGTTGCCAGGCTACGGGTATAGACGCGCATCGGCGGTTCTGTAGGTTTGTGGGTCATGGGTCGGGCCGCGGGTCTTCTCAATAGCGATTTTTTACTCCTTTTATCTGATCACGCCGACTTCCTGATACTTGATGGTCAGCAGGTCGCGGGTCCGAGTTGCGGATAAGGTACTTGCGGATAGGATCGGGTAGCGGGTCCAAGCGAGTAAGAATGTCGATTGTGGTCCGGGTTGCGGATTGCAAATTGCGGGTACGGGTTCCAAAAAATGGACCTGCGCAGGACTCTACTGTCTGTGTGTGTGTCTCTCTATCTGTCGATGTGTAAATGTGTCTGTCTGTATGTGTCTGTTTGTGTCTGTCTGTGTATTTGTTTGTCTGTGTGTGTGTCTGTCTTTGTCATGTGTGTGTGTATGTGTGTGTGTGTCTGTGTTTCTCTGTGTGTGTCAGTCTGTCTGTGTGTGTGTCTGTGTGTGTGTGTGTGTGTGTGTGTGTGTGTGTGTGTGTGTGTGTGTGTGTGTGTATGTGTCTCTGTGTGTGTGTCTGTCTGTGTTAGTCTGTGTGTGTGTCAGTCTGTGTGTGTCTGTCTGTCAGTCTGTATGTGTGTGTCCCCGTCTGTTTGTGTCCGTCTGTGTGTCTGTGTCAGTCTGTCAGTCTGTGTCTATCTGTCTGTGTGCGTCTTTCTGTGTCCATCTGTCTGTGTGTCTGTCAGTCTGTCTGTGTGTCTGCATGTGTGTGTGTCAGTCTCTGTGTGTCTGTCTGTGTATGTCTGTGTGTATCTGTCTATGTGTGTGTTTGTCTGTCTGTGTCTGTCTATGTGTATGTCTGTGTTTGTCTTTCTTTGTGTGTCTGTCTGTCTGTGTGTGTGTCCATCTGTGTGTCTGCATCTGTGTGTCTGTGTGTGTGTTTGTCTGTCTGTTTGTGTCTGTCTGTGAGTGTTTGTCTTTGTGTGTGTCTGTGTGTGTCTGTCTGTTTGTGTATGTGTGTCTGTATCTGTCTATGTGTGTCTGTCTGTGTGTCTTTGTGTTTTTGTGTCTGTCTGTGTGTATCTGTCTGTATGTTAGAGTCCTGCACCGGGTCGGATACCCGCGGGGTGCCGGGGTGCTGGTATAGACGCGCAATGGCGGTTCTGTAGGTTTGTGGGTCATGGGTCGGGCCGCCGGTCTTCTCAATAGGTCGCAGGTCCGAGTTGCGGATAAGGTACTTGCGGATAGGATCGGGTAGCGGGTCCAAGCGAGTAAGAATGCCGGTTGTGGTCTGGGTTGCGGATTGCGGGTATGGGTTCCAAAAAATAGACCTGCGCAGGACTCTACTGTCTGTGTGTGTGTCTCTCTGTCTGTCGATGTGTCAATGTGTCTCTCTGTATTTGTGTTTGTGTGTCTGTGTGTGTCCGTCTGTGTGTCTATCTGTGTGTGTCTGTGTGTGTGTTTGTCTGTGTGTGTCTGTCTGTGAGTGTTTGTCTTTGTGTGTGTCTCTGTGTGTTTGTGTATGTGTGTCTGTATCTGTCTATGTGTGTCGGTCTGTGTGTCTTTGTGTTTGTGTGTCCGTCTGTGTTTCTTTGTGTTTGTGTGTCTGTCTGTGTGTATCTGCTTGTCCTGCATCGGGTCGGATACCCGCAGGTTGCCGGGTACAGGTATAGACATGGGTCGGCAGTTCTGCAGGTTCGCTGGTCATGGGTCGGGCCGCGGGTCTTCTCAATAGCGATTTTTTTACAAAATTTTTCCGATCACGCCTACTTCCGATGATGTCACTTCCGGTTTACAATGACAGCACTTCCTGATTCTTGATGGTCAGCGGGTCGCGGGTCCAAGTTGCGGATTAGGTACTTTTGGATCAGGTAGCGGGTCCAAGCGAGTAAGAATGCGGGTTGCGATCCGGGTTGCGGATTGCAGAATGCTGGTACGGGTTCCAAAAAATTAACCTGCGCAGGACTCTACTGTCTGTGTGTGTCTCTCTGTCTGTCGATGTGTCAATGTGTCTGTCTGTATGTGTGTCTGTCTGTGTGTGTGTCTTTCTATGTGTATCTGTGTGTCTGTCTGTGTGTGTCTGTCTGTGCCATGTGTGTGTGTGTCTGTCTGTGTGTCTCTGTGTGTGTGTCTGTCTGTGTCAGTCTGTCTGTGTCTGTCTGTGTGTCTGTCTGTCTATATGTGTCCGTCTCTGTTTTTCTGTCTGTCTGTCTGAGTGTGTCCTGCACCGGGTCGGATACCCGCGGGTTGCCGGGGTGCGGGTATAGACGCGCAACGACGGTTCTGTAGGTTTGTGGGTCATGGGTCGGGCCACAGTCTGCGTGTGTATGTCTGTGTGTGTCTGTCAGTCTGTATGTGTGTGTGTGTCCGACTGTGTGTGTCTCTCTGTGTTTGTGTGTGTGTCAGTCTGTCAGTCTGTGTCTATCTGTCTGTGTGTGTCTTTCTGTGTCCATCTGTCTGTGTGTGTCTGTCAGTCTGTCTGTCTGTGTGTCTGTCTGCCTGTGTGTGTCTGTCTGTGTCTGTCTGTCTGTGTGTATCTGTCTATGTGTGTGTTTGTCTGTCTGTGTCTGTCTGTGTCTGTCTATGTGTGTCTGTGTGTGTGTATGTCTGTGCTTATCTGTCTGTTTGTGTCTGTCTGTCTATGTGTGTCCGTCTGTGTGTCTGTCTGTCTGTCTGTGTGTGTCTGTGTGTGTGTTGTCTGTCTGTGTCTGTCTGTGATTGTTTGTCTGTGTGTGTGTCTGTGTGTGTCGGTGTGTTTGTGTATGTGTGTCTGTATCTGTCTATATGTGTCTGTCTGAGTGTCCGTGTGTTTGTGTGTCTGTCTGTGTGTATCTGTCTGTCTGTTAGAGTCCTGCATCAGGTCGGATACCTGCGGGTTGCCGGGTGCAGGTGTAGACGCGGGTCGGCGGTTCTGCAGGTTTGTGGGTCATGGGTCGGGCCGCGGGTCTTCTCAATAGCGATTTTTTACTCCTTTTATCTGATCACGCCGACTTCCAATGATGTCACTTCCGGTTTACAATGACAGCACTTCCTGATTCTTGATGGTCAGCAGGTCGCGGGTCCGAGTTGCGCATAAGGTACTTGCGGTTCGGGTAGCGGGTCCAAGCGAGTAAGAATGCGGGTTACGGACCGGATTGCAGATTGCTGGTACGGGTTCCAAAAAATGGGCCCGCGCAGGACTCTACTGTCTGTGTGTGTGTATGTGTGTCTGTCTCTGTCGCTGTGTGTCTGTGTGTTTGTCTGTGTGTGTTTATGTGTGTGTGTCTGTCTATGTGTGTCTGTGTATATCTGTCTGTCTCTGTCTGTGTCTGTTTGTGTGTATGTCTGTGTGTTTCTGTCTGTGTGTGTCTGTCTGTGTCTGTTTGTGTGTATGTCTGTATGTCTGTCTGTGTCAGTCTGTGTCTGTCTGCCTGAAAAGTATAATTAAAACGTATGTTTAACTTAGCATTTAAGGCAGTTAGGACTTTTTATCTTTTAGCAAAACTAAAAAGGACTTTTTATCTTTTAGCAAAACTAAACTTTACATTAGAGCCGGTTAGCGATTTTTACCTACACCTTCTCAGAAAGAGAAAATTAAAAGGTATGTTCAATTTAGCATTTGAACCTGTTAGAGATTTTGACCTGCACCTGAACAGGAATGGGATTACATGAGTGAGTGGGACTATGCATGTGAGTGATTGTAATTACATGTATGACTGGGATTACGTGTGAGTGGAATTATGCATGTGAGTGGGAGTACATGTATGAGTGGGATTACATGTATGAGAGGGATTTTTCATATGAGTGGGTGGTATTACATGTATGATCGAGTGAAATTACATGTATTAGTGGGATTCTGCATATGAGAGAGTGGGATTATGCATATAAATGAGTTGGATTATGCATATAAATTATTTGGATTGCATGTATGAGTGAGTTGGATTCTGCATATGCGTGAGTGGTACTATGCATATAAATGAGTGGGATTATGCATATCGGTGAGTTGGATTATGCATATTAGTGAGTGTGATTATACATATGAGTGGGATTGCATTATGTTTTGTATGTGTCCCTTTTTTATAGTAAAATTACTATAATCTGCATATTAGTGAGTTGGATTATGCATATGAGTGAGTGGGATTATGCATATGAGTGAGTGGGATTGCATTATGTTTTGTATGTGTCCCTTTTTTATAGTAAAATTACTATAATCTGCATATTAGTGCGCGGTATTATGAGTGAGTGGTATTATGAATATGCATGACTGGGATTACACATATGACATATTCCATGCAGGCCTGAGCTGGGAGTCAAAATAGGCCCTGTCATTCCAAGTACGCAGAGGCCCAAACAGCCCCCTACCAGCCCAAACAGCCCCCAACCAGCCCACTCTATGGTAACTTTCTATGGAACTATACAGCAGCCCCTCTGGCACTTGCCAGAACCCACAGATTGCCAGTCCGGGCCTGATTCCATGTATGAGTGAGTGGGATTACATGTATGTGTGGTAATATGCATATGAGTGAGTGGAATTATGAATATGAGTGAATGGTATTATGCATGAGTCAGTGAGATTACATGTGTGAGTGAGTGGAATTACATGTATGAGTAGGATTATGCATATGAGTGAGTGGGATTATTGGGGAATCACTAAAGCAGATATTCTGACCACTACATGCAAATAATAGTAATTACCAACATTTTCTATTTGTATAAAACACCAATAAGGGGGCCTATAGTAGCAAAATACATTCTGGGCTCCATTATATTCACTTAAGTGCCAGAAATCAAAGTAATTTCAATAGTTTATCTGTTAAGCAAAGTTGTACCTACAAAGAAGTGTATTTATCCTGTATGAATGGCACTAGATCTTCTGAACCAAATACATAAGATTCAGAAATACAGAAAAAGACTACATCACATTTAAATGTACATAAAGCCAATAAGAGTTGTTGTTGCTGAACTAGCTGATTCTACCTACTATTACCAGCAACTCTTGATAGAGGAAAAATGTAAGAGGAGTCTAGGAGTCATAATTTATGGATTTCTAAAGACCTAAACTGGGAATATCTCCTTACCTACGTCTTAAAACAAGTTTTCTTAGCAGCTACAAATGGTCGTGTCTGTCTATCATGGCTGCTGCTGACCAACTGAATCTCTTTGCAAGACCTTCAAAGAGTTACACTTTATGGTGTCATAATGGTAGCTAGCATTATGACATCATTGCATAGCAACAGTTTCCACAACAAAACCCTTTGAAAAATGCAAGGCAGTAAATGGCATACAAGACAAATTGGCAACTATTGATTTGACTACGCCTTGTTATTTAGCTCATGTACAAATAAAATATTTCTTTGCAGTGACAGCCATGTTTTGTATGTGTCCCCTTTTTATAGTAAAATGACTATAATCTGGATAGGAGTCAATACAGTATAACTGTGTCCATGCCCTGCCTCTTTGTGCCACCTGCATACAATTTCAGCATCAATAAAATACATATTTTTGCACTAAATCTATATTATAAATACATCCACAACAAATAAATCAGATACAAAATGACAGTGGCGTAACTAGATATTACTGGGCCCCACAGCAAATTATGTTTCAGGCCCCCAAAATGTTTAGAGGTTGACTTGTTTCTCCAATATTTATTGAAATTGTATATGAATTAGGGCCTCATGGGGCCCCTATACCTCCTGGGCCCCCCTGCAGCCGCAGGGTCTGCTTCCTCTATAGTTACGCCCCTGCAAAATGATCACCCCATGGGCAGATAGGGTATATGGATTTCTGTTTCTGCACGGAAACATGAATAGCGGAAACCCTGTCTAGCAAATACAACTACAGTATGAGGAATATATTTACCACCATATTTGTACCAGTGCTCATGGGCTCATGGTTAGCAGCTAGGTCTGTGGGATCTCCTCATTGTAACCCAGTATTGGTTATTTAGTTATACTGCTTAAAGAAGAGAAGGGTTTAGATTATCACTATATAAGATTTAGTTATAATGTGTCTTTGTTATTATTAGTTTTAGCGTGGGGGTTATTTTGGTTATAGCTAGACTATTTTAAGCCTGTTTGTATGGTTAATATGGTTATTATAGTGTTTTAATTATGCTTCTTACATACAGTTGGTAATTATATTTAACATAAGTTTTGATCTATTACATATTTAGTGTTACATGGTATTTGCTTAATAGTGAAGGTTTTTGGCAACTGTTATTATTGGTCTTTTGCTTCTTTGCAGTCGAAGCTACAGTTAGCAATACAGGTATGGGACCTGTTATCCAGAATGCTCAGGACCTGGGGTTTTCCGGATAACAGATCTCTCTCTGTAATTTGGATCTTCATACTTTGTCTACTAGAAAATCGTAAATATTCAGCCAAATCCCAAATAGTGGATTCGGTGCATCCCTAATTATTACAGAGAGGAATGAAATCATTTCAAACATTTAGAATATTTGGATAAAATATATCCCCTGCGTTCCGTTTTTATGCAGGGGAGCGCAGAAGTAGACGCAATTAGTTTTTTTCAATGAGGCTGTACTCACACATGCGCATCTAGGCGCCGAAGGCAGGAAAAATGCAGCATGTTGCGTCTCAACCTGCGTTCGGCGCCTACATGCGCCTGTGTGAGTACAGCCCCATTGAAAAAAACTAATTGCGTCTACTTCTGCGCTCCCCTGCGGCTGAACGCATAAAAACGGAACGCAGGGGAGCGCAGCTTCAAACGCTCGTCTGTAAGAGCCCTTAATGTTTAAATAGTTTTCAAATAGAATTAAGGTATGAAGATCCAGATTACGGAAAGATCTGTTATCCGGAAAACCGCGGGTCCTGAGCATTCTAGATAACAGGTTCCATATCTGTACAAAAATTAAAATGCAGTCAAACCAATACAAGCACAAAACACACAAGGCTGCATCCCCATCATAGGTGAAATTTGTTAAATGAAAAATGTTTAACCTGCAGCCCTGCAGCTATTGCTAAAGCAGCTATATAATTAGGGACTGATGTGATGCTCACATGGACATCAGATCCATAACACTACCAGCAGGGGCGTAACTACCTTCTTAGAAAGAGAAAAGTAAAACTAAAAGGTTGATTCAACTTAACATTAGAGCCGGTTATCGATTTTTAACTACACCTTCTCAGAAAGAGAAAATTAAAAGGTATGTTCAATTTAGCATTTGAACCTGTTAGAGATTTTGACCTGCACTTGAACTGCACGAGTGAGTGATATATGTATGAATGGGATTACATGAGTGAGTGGGACTATGCATGTGAGTGATTGTGATTACATGTATGACTGGGATTACTTGTGAGTGGGATTATGCATGTGAGTGGGATTACATGTATGAGAGGGATTTTTCATATGAGTGGGTGGTATTACATGTATGATCGAGTGAGATTACATTTATTAGTGGGATTCTGCATATGAGAGTGTGGGATTATGAATATAAATGGGTGGGATTATGCATATAAGTGATTTGGATTTCATGTATGAGTGGGATTATGCATATAAATGAGTTGGATTCTGCATATGCGTGAGTAGGATTATGCATATGAGTGAGTGGGATTATGCATATGAGTGGGATTGCATTATGTTTTGTATGTGTCCCTTTTTTAAAATTACTATAATCTGCATATTAGTAAATTGGTTTATGCATATGAGTGAGTGGGATTATGCATATGAGTGAGTGGTATTATGAGTGAGTGGTATTATGAATATGCATGACTGGGATTACACATATGACATATTCCATGTATGAGTGAGTGGGATTACATGTATGAGTGGTAATATGCATATGAGTGAGTGGAATTATGAATATGAGTGAGTGGTATTATGCACGAGTGAGTGAGATTACATGTGTGAGTGAGTGGAATTAGATGTATGAGTGGGATTATGCATATGAGTGAGTGGGATTATTGGGGAATCACTAAGGCAGATATTCTGACCACTACATGCAAATAATAGCAATTACCAACGTTTTCTATTTGTATAAACACCAATAAGGGTGCCTATAGTAGCAACATACATTCTTGGCTCCATTATATTCACTTAAGTGCCAGAAATCAAAGTGATTTCAATAGTTTATCTGTTAAGCAAAGTTGTACCTACAAAGAAGTGTATTTATCCTGCATGAATGGCACTAGATCTTCTGAACCAAATACATAAGATTTAGAAATACAGAAAAAGACTAAATCACATTTAAATGCCAATAAGTGTTGTTGTTGCTGAACTAGCTGATTCTGCCTACTATTACCAGCAACTCTTGATAGAGAAAAAAAGTAAGAGGAGTCTAGGAGTCATAATTTGAGCATTTCTAAAGACCTAAACTGGGAATATCTCCTTACCTACGTCTTAAAACAAGTTTTCTTAGCAGCTACAAATGGTCGTGTCTGTCTATCATGGCTGCTGCTGACCAACTGAATCTCTCTGCAAGATCTTCAAAGAGTTACACTTGATGGTGTCATAATGGTAGCTAGCATTATGACATCATTGCATAGCAACAGTTTCCACAACAAAACCCTTTGAAAAATGCAAGGCAGTAAATGGCATACAAGACAAATTGGCAACTATTGATTTGACTACGCCTTGTTATTTAGCTCATGTACAAATAAAATATTTCTTTGCAGTGACAGCCATGTTTTGTATGTGTCCCCTTTTTATAGTAAAATGACTATAATCTGGATAGGAGTCAATACAGTATAACTGTGTCCATGCCCTGCCTCTTTGTGCCACCTGCATACAATTTCAGCATCAATAAAATACATATTTTTGCACTAAATCTATACTATAAATACATCCACAACAAATAAATCAGATAAAAAATGATCACCCCATGGGCAGATAGGGTTTGTGGATTTCTGTTTCTGCACGGAAACATGAATAGCGGAAACCCCGTCTAGCAAATACAACTACAGTATGAGGAATATATTTACCACCATATTTGTAACAGTGCTCATGGGCTCATGGTTAGCAGCTAGGTCTGTGGGATCTCCTCATTGTAACCCAGTATTGGTTATTTAGTTATACTGCTTAAAGAAGAGAAGAGTTTAGATTATCACTATATAAGATTTAGTTATAATGTGTCTTTGTTATTATTAGTTTTAGCGTGGGGGTTATTTTGGTTATAGCTAGACTATTTTAAGCCTGTTTGTATGGTTAATATGGTTATTATAGTGTTTTAATTATGCTTCTTACATACAGTTGGTAATTATATTTAACATAAGTTTTGATCTATTACATATTTAGTGTTACATGGTATTTGCTTAATAGTGAATGTTTTTGGCAACTGTTATTATTGGTCTTTTGCTTCTTTGCAGTCGAAGCTACAGTTAGCAATACAGGTATGGGACCTGTTATCCAGAATGCTCAGGACCTGGGGTTTTCCGGATAACAGATCTCTCTCTGTAATTTGGATCTTCATACTTTGTCTACTAGAAAATCGTATATATTCAGCCAAATCCCAAATAGTGGATTCGGTGCATCCCTAATTATTACAGAGAGGAATGAAATCATTTCAAACATTTAGAATATTTGGATAAAATATATCCCCTGCGTTCCGTTTTTATGCGTTCAACCTCAGGGGAGCGCAGAAGTAGACGCAATTAGTTTTTTTCAATGGGGCTGTACTCACACATGCGCATCTAGGCGCCGAACGCAGGAAAAATGCAGCATGTTGCATCTCAACCTGCGTTCGGCGCCTACATGCGCCTGTGTGAGTACAGCCCCATTGAAAAAAACTAATTGCGTCTACTTCTGCGCTCCCCTGAGGTTGAACGCATAAAAACGGAATGCAGGGGAGCGCAGCTTCAAACGCTCATCTGTAAGAGCCCTTAATATTTAAATAGTTTTCAAATAGAATTAAGGTATGAAGATCCAGATTACGGAAAGATCCGTTATCCAGAAAACCGCAGGTCCTGAGCATTCTAGATAACAGGTCCCATATCTGTACAAAAATTAAAATGCAATCAAACCAATACAAGCACAAAACACACAAGGCTGCATCCCCATCATAGGTGAAATTTGTTAAATGAAAAATGTTTAACCTGCAGCCCTGCAGCTATTGCTAAAGCAGCTATATAATTAGGGACTGATGTGATGCTCACACATAAGGTTATATATCAAGGACTAATAATTACATTGACTGAAACCAACATTTACCTTTCCAGTTGTTGGTCTCACCTCTCAGTGTAGGAAGCTGCTGCTGCTGAAGCTAAAATCCCAACTGTCACAAGATTCTCAACTGACACAAGATTCCCAACTGCCAAAAGCTGCTGGAATAGATCAGCCAAAAAGCTTGATTTTGAAAATAAAATGTTTAAGCTGCACCCCTGAAGCTAAAGCAACTTTAAAATTAGGGACTGATGTGATGCTCACACATAAGATTATATAACAGGGTCAAGGACTGATAATTACATTTTTACAACATTTACCCTTCCAGTTGGTGGTCTCACCTCTCAGTGTAGGAAGCTGCTGCTGAAACTAAAATCCCAACTGTCACAAGATTTCCAACTGCCAAAAGCTGCTGGCAGAGATCAGCCAAAAAGCCTGATGTTTATTTACTGATGTGTTGAGCACTGGCAGGCACCACAAAAGGGTTCAACCAATCACAAATGTCACACGTGTTCATTTTTCCATAAAGGATATTGCTATATTAGAAGTATTTAAGAATTCTAGAATATTTAGATTTCTTTCATCCTTCACAGCTAAGAAAGAGTCAATGCTCATTCTATTTACCTTTCTATAACGGTCACTTTAGGAGGCAGAATTGTTCTTGTGTCAAAAATATTGCTTCTAGCTGATTCACACATGGGCGCTCCTGTCCCTTCTGTTACTTCATTTTGAATACAAGTTGTTTTCCAGCCCATATCATAGTCAGTGGTGCTGCATGAGTTGCGTCTAAGGGAAGCATGTGCTCTGATGCTGCATCTGGCACATCTCTCATATAGTGTTTCTTCAGCTTCAATGGCTTTTTACTTATTGCCAGAAATGGGCACACATTCATTTTAATTAGCCCATTTAATACTGGCTACAATTACTGCTATGTGCCACTAGGCAGCTGGAATATATATTCCTGGTGGATGAGAGTGGTGACTGTTAAACTGCACTAATGGGTGTTAACTGTAGCCCAGGTTAATCCTACAATTGAATATATAGTATAATATATATATATGTCTATATTGACATGACCTGGCTCTTGTTGAGGTACAATTCACAGCAAGACTCTTGGGGGCAGATGTATGAAGGGTCGAATATCGAGGGTTAATTAACCCTCGATATTCGACTAGGAACTAAAATCCTTCGACTTCGAATATCAAAGTCGAAGGATTTAGCGCAAATCCTACGATCGAAGGATTATTCCTTCGATCGGACGATTAAATCCTTCGAATCGAACGATTCGAAGGATTTTAATCCAACGATCAAAGGAATATCCTTCGATCAAAAAAACATAGGCAAGCCTATGGGGACCTTCCCCATAGGCTAACATTGACTTCGGTAGCTTTTAGCTGCCGAAGTAGGGGGTCAAAGTTTTTCTTAAAGAGACAGTACTTCGACTATCGAATGGTCGAATAGTCGAACGATTTTTAGTTCGAATCGTTCGATTTGAAGTCGAAGTAGTAGTCGAAGGTCGAAGTAGCCCATTCGATGGTCGAAGTAGCCCATAAAACACTTCGAAATTCGAAGTTTTTTTAATTCGAATCCTTCACTCGAGCTTTGTAAATGTGCCCCTTGGTGTAGTTTGTAGGGTTGCTGGAGGTTTTTGTACAGAGGGAGACACTACAGATGGGACTTCAAGATCCACACAGATAACATTTGTAGGACTTTATAGGGTTAAATATCCTACTGATTGGGGATATCGCTTGGGGCCCACTATAAACGGTAAACATATCGCAGGAGGCAGGGTGGGGTGAATATTGTAGAAGGCAGGGTGGGAGGAATTTGCCCCTTTGCAGCCAGTTATGAACTGTAAAAAAAGAAAAGATTGTGGTAATGTTTCATACAAATAATTTGTTTGTTAACATGATGTGTAAGGTGCAATTTCCTAATTAAATGTTTGTAATCGACATGGCTTTAGCTTTTATTCATCCGTTTTTTCTTTTTACCCCTTTTTCTAGAAAAAAATACAGATCTACCTATGATTTTTCCATATTAATAAAATTGGTATTAAGTAACATTTTTACCAGCCAGGCTGGTGTTGTGGCAATTCACATTAAACAGGAGATCACTTGAGGTAAAGAGTTGAAGTTTATTGAAGGAGCTGCAAGGATTCTGTACTCCAAAGAGGCAGAATACAGAACAAAGAACAGGGGGGGAGTTTATACCCTTCTACCCCACACATTATTACAAGGTATGCCGAATACCGAACAGAATCCGAATCCTAATTTGCATGTGCAAATTAGGGGAGGGAAGGCAAAAATGTTTTACTACTTTGTTTTGTGACAAAAAGTCACACAATTTCCCTCCCCACCCAATTCAAATTCGGTTCAGCCGGGCAGAAGGATTCGGCCGAATCCAGCTGAGAAAGGCCGAATCCCGAACAGAATCCTGGATTCGGTGCATCCCTACTTTAGAGCATACACTTAGGGCTCTTACAGACAAGCGTTTGAAGCTGTGCTCCCCTGCCTTCCGTTTTTTTTGCGTTCAGCCACAGGGGAGCGCAGGAGTAGACGCATTCAGTTTTTTTCAATGGGGCTGTACTCACACAGGCGCATGTAGGCTCCGAACGCAGGTTGAGACTCAACATGCTGCATTTTTCCTGCGTTCGGCACCTACATGCGCCTGAGTACAGCCCCATTGAAAATAACTGAATGTGTCTACTCCTGCGCACCCCTGCGTCTGAATGCATAAAAACGGAACGCAGGGGAGCGCAGCTTCAAATGCTCGTCTGTAAGAGCCCTAAGTGGGTTATTTATCAAACTTCAAAAATTTCTCACTATTTTGTTAAAACCGCTCCGACCAAATTCCCGCTGATAACCGTATTTATCAATACATGTTCAGGACAAAAATCTGGTGCAGGAAAAGACTTGATAGAATCATTAAAAATTCTGAATTGTACAATTTTTTTGGATTTGACGCCCTAAAACTCTGACTTTTCCAGATTATCACCTAAAAACCACAAAATATTTGGATTATTGTACGAAACCCTATGCAGATCGGAATATCTTCCAATTGCGAATGGGACGTCTGCCATTGACTTCTACATGATCTCAGCAGGTTTGAGATGGAGGAAATCAATAAACATTAAAGAAACCCAATAGGCTACAGGGTACTGTTTTATTATTACAGAGAAAAAGTCAAATAATTTTTACAAATTTGAGTCCTAATGGAATCTATGGGAGAAAGCCTTTCCGTAATTCAGATCTTTCCTGAAAATGGGTTTCTGGATAATAGATCCAATACCTGTATAATTTTCTATGTAGTAATTAAACTCTCCCCCTTGTACTTGACCCCAACTAATAGATAATTAATCTTGATTGGAAGCAAAACCAGCTTATAGAGTTTATTTAATATTTACATGATTCCTAGTAGATGTAATGTATGAAGTTCTAATTGATGGAAAGATCCGTTATCTGGAAAACCCTAGATCCCGAGCATTCTGCATAACAGGTCCCAAAATTGTAGTGATGTAAAAAAATGTAAAAACAAATGTACTTTTCATATGCGTAATATTTTTTCTTAATATTTTTTCTTAATATTAAACCTGTATCACATCTTTTCTAGTTCAAATGTAAAACACGTGATTACTATTTACCACAGTGCATTACAGTGTACTGGTAAGTAAAAGTATAAAGTGGTGCCAGTTGCGTACGTGCAGAAGGGCAGGTAAGCCATCGTCAGGTTGTTTTTTTTTTAGAAAGGTAAAATATGGGCAATTACATTACAAGGGTTTATAACTGGATCCAAAAGCACAGACAAAAAGGCTCTATTGAAGAAGAGTTTACTGCCTGGTCAAATATTATAATGTTTTCCATCAGCAGGGGTTCAATGTAATGCAGAGAACATTGTCCTGTATCACAGAATTGCCAATCTCCTATTGATACTTAGCTGCACAATGAAGGTGAGTATTGCTCTTTAGAGGCACAGAGAAGGTGATCTGTGGTTGACAACATGTGACAGAATTTCATCCCACCTCATTTTCCCCCCAAATTGCCTCATAATTAATATATTTATTAGCAGGTAATATGGTGTCATTGTTAAAATGAATAATCCTTATTTGCATGTCTTATGCTGGTTTACAGTATTACTGTAAACCAAAAATACAAGATTTTAACCCTCAACGAAGGCGTTATGGGGCAAAGCCATTAGCCAAATTATAACTTTAAACATCATAAATCCAAATTTGCATACAGCCTGTTTTATCGTTCGATCGGTGTACAGCACCGGAAGAAACAGGCCTTTTGAGTTGGTAGGATTTAGAGATTATTCAGGTTAAGGGTCTGTAAATCGAGGGGAAAATCAAAAACAGTGGAGTAAAGTAAAACTGCACTAAGAAAGTTTTTTTGTGTTAAATTGTCTTTGCTTCCTCCTAGATTTACTCTGAATTGAGCCGTATCATAAGAGGCTGCAAGTTTCTATTTATTGCTCTGTAAATAAAGGCTGTATATGTGCCATTAATTTACATCATTTGTTTCATTTTCAAGTGTCTGCCTTTAATACTTTAATTAGGGGTTAAAAATGGTAATTTTTTTGTTTAGGTTATATAAATGTGTATAGCATATGTGAATACTTTCCTGTTTAAGGCTTTAACTGCATGTTTGCACAGTGGGGATGTTTTCAGACAACCTCATCCTCTCCTCCCTCCTGCTCCTCCTTTCATATACAATTTGTCATCATATTGCCTGTTAACTAACCTGTCCTTTCATCTATATATATACAATCGCCTGCCATATTCTAGAAGACTCCTTTGGGGGCAGTTTACAAACAGTGTCATTTATCAGATTGTAAAAGTGATATAAGTATGATAAATTCCCAGCAACTATCTGGTAGTCAGTGGTGTAACTCGATTTTACTGGACCCCACAGCAAATTCATTTTAGGGCCCCCAACATATCCAGAGGATGTCCTTTTTTACCAATATATATATTGAAATTGCTCATTATTTAGGGCCTCATGGGGCCCCTATACCTCCGGGGGCCCCCTGCAGCCGCATGGTCTGGTTCCTCTGTAGTTACGCCCCTGCTGGTAGTGTTATGGATCTGATGTAATGCCACCAACCTTTCTAAAGTATCATATTAACTGTTAATATATGTAATTATTGTGCCACAAAAGTGTCATGTCAAATAAGTTAAGCATTTTTATCATTATTTGAAACTGCGTTGAAAGTCGGTGCTGTAATTTTGAAGTTGCCCTTAGATATATTCCTGCTGGACCTGAACATGATGTGGTTTCTGTGTTTACCTAATGTTTAATGAATGAACCTACCTTATCATTTAAGAGTTTAGGTGAGCTCAGTGCACTTTTCCCCTAGGGGTTTCATGGTCCCATGTGGATGTAAAGCTTAGTCCTCATATCTGCCCTACTCATCTCATTCTTTCCAAACAGCTGCCATGTTCAGTGTTGGACTAGCCCCCCGGGATACCAGGAAACCTCCCGGTGGGCCCAGGTGTCATGGCCTCGTGTTGTTAAACATTTGGCCTATTTCATGGCCATTCCCTATTTCTATGAGAACAAAGAGGCTAAATCGATGGAATAATAGATTATAGTATGCAAAGAAAAGAGACTAGGAGAATAGAGGTTCAGTATAATAAGAAGAATAATAGTAGTGAAGAGAGTGGGAGTTTTTTTGGGTGGGCCCCTGGTCTAAAGTTTTTGGGTGGGCCCCTGGTCTAAAGTTTTTGGATGTGCCCCTGGTCTAAGGTTTTTGGGTGGGCCCCGGGTCTAAGGTTTTTGGGTGGGCCCCTGGTCTAAAGTTTTTGGATGGGCCCCTGTTCTAAGGTTTTTGGGTGGGCTCCTGGTCTAATGTTTTTGGTTAGGCCCCCAAAGTTGGCTACTCCAGGAAATCTCACAAGTATCCAGCAACACAGATGCATATACAAATGTAAATACAATGGTGTGGGTGATGCAAGGTGTATACACTTGCTTTATAGATGTCAGAAGGATATAAATATCACTGAAGAAAATTGACACATATAAATAGCCCAACATTTGTAGCTCAGCGGTCAGGATTTTGAGGGCCCTTGTGACCTAAGCTTTCCCTTATGTGAGAAGTGGTGTAAATATAGAACCCTTGGCTGCAGATGAGCCCAGTGGAAGAAAAGGTCTGGTTAGATTGAGATCCCTCCATTCCCTGCTGCCCAACTGCACCTGAAGGCTCCCCACCACCTTGTACCACAGGGGTCCAGACATATATGTTGGTGGGGGGACTGGGGATGCAGAGTTACACTAGGTGTCAGGGTAGTTAAAAACATTTTACACGAAAGGGAGAACAGTTGCATTTATTTCATTAAAATGTGCACTGTTGTTGGTAATTTAACATTCAGCAATTACACAAATATACAATGATTCTAAATGCTTGATTATTATAACAATAATGTGAGGATCTGCAATACTGTATGTTCTCAGTGCCATCTACTGGTCATTTGAATTAATCTGTACTACTATACTCTGGTATTGGCGATAGGCTTGCAGTTGGCTCAGCAACTTAATTGGACTAATTTTTTAGCAAACTGATAGAGATTGTGTCATTTTTAATGTGCACCCTTGTTAACATCATTAGAAAGCCCTGAACCCTTTCCCTTGCTTACTGCTACCCCTGTTCTATTTCTATAAAGAATGCTTCATGTTCATGAAACTCGTGCTACTTTCATAATGCTGTGAATACAAGATAAAATCCAATAAAAATGAAGGAAAATGCCAAGATAACTCGTGCATAATGAGCAAACGGGGAGACACGTTTATTAAATGCATGTCTGCTATACAACATGGCCGCCCCCAGGTGCTCCCTCCTGGTGCAGGTGACCTAGCACTGGTGGGGGCTTTTTTTTTATAACTATTGTTTCCCGCTACCGGAGTTTGCGCACCTCTGGTGGTGAAAACAATTTTAAGTGACAGGTGTCCTTTAAAACTTGCATTGAGTCTGAAGACAATATTATTAAAATTAAGTTAGATTTCCTGAGCCAACGTTGTGCATTAGTGATGGGCGAATTTGCGCCGCTTCGCTGAAAAATTCACGAATTTGCCGCGAAACGGCAAAAATTTGAGAAACGGTGCCAGAGTCCATTTTTTTTGAAGCGGGCGAATTTTCGCTAATTTATTCGCCAACGGTGATTAATAAATTCGCCCATCACTATTATGCATGCCTGAAACCACACCCACTGTAAAATCTGTGACACCCACTATCAAATTAAACCAGTAAGAATGCCAGCCACTGAACAAACAAGGCAGATATTAGGTTAAAACAAGATGCAATGTGTCTGGGAAAATATTTGCACGTCTTCTTATTGTCAGTGCTGACAGTGTTTACATTCCACTATTTTTTTTTTGTTTTAAGCTTTTTCCTAGAGGTGGTACATAGAGTAGTTTGGAAATGTACAGTAGAGTGTGTATGAGATCTCACTGGTTTTATATGCTCCAGTGTAACAGACATAACGCTGCTTCTAAAGCCCAAGCATACTCATCCCAACACCATTGTGAGAAAGGTTTAAGATCTCCTGATCAATTACCGGAATATTTCTACCATAACGGAGGTCCTACAAAATCCAGTTTTTGAGATGCCCCATTTATATCTATATTTACAGGTATGGGATCCATTATTCAGAAACACGTTATCCAGAAAGCTCCAAATTACTGGAACGCCATCTCCTATAGACTCAAAAATGTTAAAAATGATTTCCCTTTTCTCTGCAATAATAAAACAGTTCATTGTACTTGATCCATAGGTTACTTAGCAGATAACAGATAAGAGCTGTAGAATAGAAGAGTTTTTCCAGTCTTATCTGTAATCTGCTATGTAACCTGTCTTTTCTTCCTTTTTCCAGCTTGAATGGCTGTCCTCATGGCTACACAGCAGCTTGTTTATATACACTATAGTTGTGTTTCTGACGCAAACACACAGGTTTTACTAGTGTAGGTCAACACTTTATTACATTTTAATTACTTTGATACACTTTGTTTTTTGTGTTACTGTTCCTTTAAAGAAACACCCCTTCTCTCACAACCTGAAAGGCTGCAGCTGAGGAAAGGTAGAGACAAGTCAGTAGATGTGCAATTTGCTTTGATTGTGTTTGTCTGTGTAGATTTTGCCATGTTTAGTGCAAGAAATAGCAAAAAAAATACATATTTCCATTTTAAAACAACAGGAAAAACTATATTCAGCACAAGACGAATTAATTGAAATCATGTTTTTATGAAACTGACAGTTAAATCCTTTTCTCTTCAGCGGTCTGTGGGACACAGAGACCATGGGTTATAGTTTCCACCACCAGGAGCCAGGACACTAGGAAAGAAGCTGACGCCTCCCTATCATGCTATACCCCCTGAGTGCAACTGGAGGGCTTCAGTTTTGAATAACAAAGGAGAACCTTAAACTTTTACCGGAATTATGTACAAAATAACACTGTAGTACCATGTACTCATAAGGATCGCTTCCAGGGATGGAGGCCCTGTGTCATACAGACCACTGAAGAGAAAAGGATTTAACCATGAGTTTCACAAAATCCCCTTTTCTCTTGCAGGTGTCTATGGGACACAGAAACCAAAGCTGTCCCGTTATGTTGCGCAGAAGGAAGAGAGACAAAGCGTATTAAACAACGGCAGCCTGCAACACCTTTCTGATACCCCTTGTAGAATGGGCTCTAATACGTGATGGAGGGTTCTGGCCTCTGGCCGCACAAGACCGGCGGATGGCCTCCCGGATCCATCTGAAAATGGTGGTTTTGGATGTAGGGGAGCCTTTATACAGTATATCTCTGAATGCAGCACAAAGAGCAAGGAAGATGTTTGGATCTCCTTTGTGCAGTCAAGGCAGAATTTTAGAGACCGTACCGGGTCAAGAGAGTGAATGTGGGCAGAGTGATGGGATTGTGATGTCCTGGTTAATGTGGAAGGCAAAGACCACCTTCGGTACAAAGGATGGGATGGTGTGGAGGACCACCCGATCAGAACAAAAAACCAGGAAGACTGAGAATAAAGGCCAATTAGTTTTGCAACTCTGCAAGCTTATGAAATAGTGATGAGTAAGACAATTTTCCAAGTTAACCATTGTAGGGAAACCGTCGCCAATGGTTCAAAGGGGGGAGATTGTAAGGCAGTGAGGACCAAGTTAAGGTCCCAGGAGGGGAATGGTTTGCAGTAGGGCAGAACCATGTGAAACAGAATTACAGCGCACAGTTCCCTCTGGATCATTTATAGCTTTTGTTGTAGGGCGGAACCATGTGAAACAGAATTACAGTGCTCAGTTCCCTCTGGATCATTTATAGCTTTTATAAAAGTGCAAGGGTTAAAAAAGCTAACCTTTCAAAATGCCATACTGCTCACACTGTTCAGATAGGCTCCTGCCGACTGAAGGAGTCACCGACCCCCATAGTCTTCTGGCTAACACTACTTCTGTCACCACCAGATACAACACTGAGGCAGTAATTCCAATGTCTGCGCCCTGTGATGCCACATTTTTACTAGATTTAACTACGCCTGTGTATATTACCACTTATTAATGTGTGGGAATACACAGAGGTGGCCTTTGACGTCATAGTGCCAATGGGCCCCAGTGTGCAAAAGCAGGGCTCTATCTGGCACAAACACTGACTGGGAACTGCTACCCTAACAAGCACAGAGTCCACTTGTGTAAAGGAATAGGAACCATTTAACAATCTAAAATGTCAGGAGTCTTGCTAGGGACTCAATATAGCAACCACACTCCTCCAAAGGAAAACTATGGGAGTAACCAAAACCAGGTCCATTGTGGTGGGCCGGCCCCGAATTACTAATTACAAACAAGAATATCATATGTAATATCAATCCATAAAAACATTCCTATTCCCAGTTTAAAAAGTTCATATGCCCATTTCTGTATAAAGTATGTGTAGTTTTACTCTGTTTTTATTGTTTTATTGCTATTATTCTATGCAAAAAAACTTAATAAAAAGCAAATCAGTAAACTGTGTCACAGAACAAATCCATGATGCATTTACTGTGCATAATCAGTACTTATCTTCATTGTGGTGATCACTATACCGATACTACATTTCTGAGAACCTAGGGGCAAATTTACTAAAGGGCAAAGTTGCTAGCGCTAGCGAAAATCCGCCAGCGTGAAGTAGACCTACTCTAGCGCTACTTCGCACCCTTACGCCAGACGAAGTTGAGCTATGGCAAAGGGATGTAACTACGCTAATTCACTAACTTGCGGATTTTACTGAATGTTAGCTCTTGCGCCAGACTTGCCTTCGCCACCTAAGACAAGGTGAAGTGCAATAGAGTAGATAGGACTTGCTTCAAGTCCCAAAAAACGCTGGCGTCTTTTACTTTTTTAAGGGTGTTAGGCTGAAAAAGATTGTATATTTTTTTGGGGGGCACCCTCCTTCCCCCCTACATTTCCTAACTTATGGCAACTCAACTATACAGCGGGCACATGTATAGGGCAAAATAACACCTCTATTTTATTTTATGGAGCTTTCCCAGGCTTGTGTAGTGTAATGTATTTGCTGCTACATATACGGTATGCAAATTAGGCATCGCTAGCGTAACTTCGCTTTGCTTGACGAATTAATGCTAGTGCAACTTTGCTACCTTTCGCCTCCCTGGGCGCAACTTCGGATTTTAGTAAATTTGAGCAGCCCTGGCGAAACTACGCCTGGCGAAGTGCGGTGAAGCCGCCGCCATCGAATTTTCGTCGCTTAGTGAATTTGCCCCCATGAGTCAGATGATGTTGGTGGAGTTGAGGATGCTGATAATTTAAGTAAGGCCAGGGACAATGCTATAAGTGACAGGGATTTGCACATTTCTGGGCTTTATTATCAACAGTTTTTTCCAGGTTTCAGAACTCTCAAACCAGGACAGAAAGTTATTATTAACATATATAGTGCCAACATATTCCACATCACTGTACAATAACTGACCAGCCTGTATAAAAAGCAGGTAGCCAAATTCAAAACCAGACATGTGACAACCCTAAGGCTAATGTTAAAGTTTGGCTTGCATACAACGCAAGCCGAGAAACTGCTCCTAAGCTTCTTGATATGCCTGCACCCAGATACATTGCATTGGCCCCGGCACAGGAACAGGCTGCAGATTTTGGCACTTTAAATGCAGAAAAGTGCAGCGGAGCTCCTGGTCGCCATCTTCATGCTCTTCATATTGTCTTTTGTCGACACGAAGTCTGCCGGAGCATTCTCAGTTGGGCCAAATCATGAATCGGCTTCAACTGCGCATGCGCAAATTGGTGTTCAGACCCAAAGACAATACGAAGAGCAGGAAGATGATGACTGGGAGCAATTTTGAATTTGCAATTATGCAAATTCCAAAAATTAGTTAACATCTATTTCCCATTGATTTCTGCGTATTTCGATAGATCAAAGCTGGAGGGACGGACTAGTAGAGACTGAAAGAGTGAAAGCAGCTCTGTGGTGTAATCACATGTAATGCAAAGCAAAGAATCATAGACCATAGAATACCCTGCAATGTATCACACAGCTTCTCAGTCCATGCACCCAATATATTTCAAAGATAATAAACTGTGCTTTGAAGTGTATGGTTCATGGGCTTGGGAGCAGTGTGGTGATGCATAATAGGTTATTCTAGTGTAGAATCTTTGCTTCGCATTACCTGAGAAGTTCACCTATTATAATGTCAGGTTGGGTGCACCCTATTATACAGCAGATAACAGATAAGCTGAATAGGACTACAGAATGAAAAAACTCACTCATGTATGAATTATAAAGTAACATTTGTTGGCAGGACATAGTTTATTTTTAGATGCTGACTAAACCTATACAAACTTTGAATGTTATAAAAAAATCACTTCATGGCATTATTGGTGCTTTAATATATCAAGTGATATTAGATTGTATGTCATCAGGGCTCTCTGATTGTATTTTTATTCTTTAACCTTTTCGTAATGCTCTCCATAACTTACAGATGATTTCAAAATAAATGATGATAAAGTGTTATCACTTTGAAAGGGTTTCTTTTCTTTCTGTTCTTTTTAATGTTTATAAACTGCTGCTAAAATACTTAAGGCTGAGCATACAGTGATGTATCTGTGCCCAATGCTCCTGAGAATCAGACACATCTTTACTTACAGTAAAACTTTGTATTAGTTTGATGACACTCTGTCCTTTGTTTTCATCATTACAAAATTTAAAAAAAATAATAATAATTACGTACTGTTCCATGTTGTGCTCAGATTCAAAAACAAGAAGTCAACGTAACACTGATGGCACGAAATATGAACACATCGAAAAATAACGCCTTTAATGGAAAATGTAAAGTCCATGGTGTTGAAGCTGGAGAATACATTGTTCTACATTGAAGTCATTGGTCTTCTAAATCTGTTTTATCACTGGATTCTGTGGAATTTTCAGGATCTGTACATCTTTCTAAAATGAAAAAGAGAACAGAAATGAATATATAATTTAGTTCCGTTCTATCAGATCCTGTAGTTTTATTTCTGTTTTCAGAAGGCTTTATGTTGCATGTCTTGCATGTGAAGGGTTTTTTTCGGCTCCTTTTAGCCAGACTTATCCTAACCAGGTTAGGTTCTTTGCTTCATTACTTCACAGGTCCTGCCCACTCAGAAGCCAATATGTTGGCAAAGTTTGACAAAGAACCGAAAGGTTTGAAACACGTTGTGCCTACAATAAACACGTTGAGCAGTTAATCTGCCTCCTGACCATTCCTTATACCCTGCAACTTTAACCTTCTATTAAACTGTGAAATAAATGGAAATCTTGGCATAAGGCTGATCTGCACTATTCTTAAATTGTTACTTACATAGCAATAACTGGTTAGAAATGGTGTATCTTTGACAGATGACAGCCAGCTAGTTCAAACTAACTTTTACAGGGGTTCATCGAAGCATCATAGGAATTCTTGCCTGGGAAGCATCATCAACTGGGAACATCCTGGTTACTTTGTACATACATACATACATACATACATTACATGCACCCTGTATATACATACATTATAATGGAAACCAGTTGCCCCTAGCAGCTAAATAATCATACAAATTGCAGAATTCTGACTTGGCTTAAAAGCAGTTAAATTCACATTTAGCTTGATGAAGACAGTGAAAATATGCAACTGATCTTTTTTATTTGTTGTGGTTTATTATTTAGCATTTTGTTCAGCAGTTTTCCAGTTTGGAATTACAGTCCAATTTAGCCTGGCAGACAGTGCTTTAAATGACAGATGTAAAAGATGAATAAGAGAGGGCCTGAATCGAAAGACAGTAGAGATAACAATAAAGGATAATCTATAACAAATTAAGGTTAACTTAATGAACTACCCCTTTAACAAAGCAGTAAACTAAGCTAAATCCCTATCAGACATAGGAGTACTGTTCTTTTATACACTGGGAAAACCTATCAAAATATCTGTTTCTTAAAATTCATTTCCTTTAATTCTTGCACCTCAACTGCCTAAGTTAGTCCTGTCTAACATTTCCCAGACAATAGGCTAGATTTCAGACAAATAAGGCTACAGTCATTCAGCAAACTGGATGCCATACAATCCACAGGAGGGTTCCAGATAAAACAGCCTTGTTCCAGCATGCAAATATACTAGACGACATGCATACATGAAGCCCTTTCATTAAAAGAAAATGCCAAATGTGCCCCGGACTTACAAGGACAAGTGAGGGTACCCATCAGCCCTTTCAGTTGCAAAATAAAGCATACAGCAAGTGCGCAGTGACCCACCTTCATGAGCCCTTAAAGGAATAGTTCAGTGTAAAAATAAAAACTGGGTAAATAGGCTGTGCAAAATAAAAAATATTTCTAATATAGTTAGTTAGCCAAATATGTAATGTATAAAGGCTGAAGTGACTGGATGTCTAACATAACAGAACATAGCCCAACTTCCTGCTTTTCAACTCTCTTGGTTTCCACCAGGCAGTAACCAATCAGAGACTTGAAGAGGGGCCACATGGGTCATATCTGTTGCTTTTGAATCTGAGCTGAATGCTGAGGATCAATTGCAAACTCACTGAACAGATATGTCCATGTGGCCCCTCTTCAAGTCGCCGACTAACTCAGAGTTAGAGAGCTGAAAAGAAGGAAGTAGTGTTCAGGCTATTATGTTACACATCCAGTCACTCCAGCCTTTATACATTACATTTTTGACTAATTAACTATATTAGAATTTTTTTTTATTTTGCACAGCCTATCTATTTACACAGTTTTTATTTTCACCCTGAGCTATTCATTTACGTAAATCAGGACTGGAGTGCTGGAGGAATGTACAGCTACGAATCCTTGGTTTGGGGAAAATAAAGCATATCGTCCATGTGGGCTTCAAATATACTGGCAGCATGCCTTTAAAGGGGAACTATCGCAAAAATTTAAATGTAATATATTGTAAGCTTCCTCTTACTGAAGTAAGAAACTTTCTAAATAAAATCAATTAACAATTGTGTACCATTTCTGAAATAATCAAGTTTATCTTCACTATTCAGCATCTGTTTCTCTTCATTCTCTCTTCATGCAGCAGTTGGATGCTGATATATATAGAACTCTCCACTGCCAGCCCTTGCACTTGATCCTGGAAAACTGAATATTATTATGCGTTGACTGCACAGATTTACATATTATAGTGTTTATAGGTGATTTATTACTTCATGTATAGTCCATGCCTGTAGCAGTTTAAAATACTGCTAAAATCAGGGATGCAATTATTTGTATGCAAAATGACAGAATGCATTTAATCACCAATTCATATGATTATATATAGCAGGGGTCCCCAACCTTTTTCCACCCGTGAGCAACATTCAGATGTAAAATGAGTTGGGGAGCAACACAAGCATGAAAAATGTTCCTGGGTGGTGCCAAATAAGGGTTATGATTGACTATTAGTAGCCCCTTTGTGGAATGGCAGCCTACAGGAGACTCTGCTTGGCGCTATACTTAGTTTTTATGCAAATAAAACTTGGGAATTCAAAAGTAATCACCTGCTTTGAGGCCACTGAGAGCAACATCCAAGGAGTTGGGGAGCAACATGTTGCTCACGAGCTACTGGTTGGGGATCACTGATATATAGTATGTTATTATTGCCTCACTTCCTTCACTTTCTCTCTATTAAAACTGTCCCACTTACTGCAAAATGTCTCCATGTGCACATTATGGAATTCTGTCCCCCTAAAGGTGCAAGACATGTAACATGCCACAAATGCAGTTTAGATTAATGATTACCCATGACATCTCTAACAACTTCTGGAGCAGATCCTGGAGACCATTCCTTGAGCCTCTCCATGATTGCAGCAAGTTTATCCTACAAAAAAAGAATCGAGTTAAGGGGGATAATTTCATAATATGATTTATATTTCTGTCTAGCTGCTATTAGTCAGCAACTAAAAAATACACTGAGAAGCTGGACTTTATTTTCCTTTCACACAAAAATTCCAAAAGCATTGTTCAAAAGGGACATTATTGAATGGGCTAACCTGACCTCAGTGATGAAACAATGCTGGCCAAGTTGGGATTGTTTACACTAGAGAAGAGGTGCTTAAAGGGATACTGTCATGGGAAAAAAATATTTTTTCAAAATGAATCAGTTAATAGTGCTGCTCCAGCAGAATGACTGGGGGCAGCTGGGAAATTGACAAAATGTCTAGCCCCATGTCAGATTTCAAAATTGAATATAAAAAAAATCTGTTTGCTGGTGTAGCACTATTAACTGATGCATTTTGAAAAAAACATGTTTTCCGATGAAAGAATCCATTTAAAGGGGCATGATAACTATGTTTTACTTTTTGCAACAAATACTTTGGGCCTTTCTTGAACATTCCAGTGCTAGTCATATATTAGCACAGGGTGCATACCATTCTAACGTCACACTATAAAACTAGAAGGCTTTTGGATCATGCTGGGAATTATACTTCAGCACAAGATGGGGAAGGCCCAGCTACAGATAAGTCATTTGCATCTGCAATTATTCAGCGCTATACAGCAAATATTTTGTTGGCAAAAGAAAAAGTTGCAAAGTAAAAACAGTTATGAAAACAAAGCACTTTGCCCATTAGACGTTGCTTTTGGTGATGTCTGAATGTTTCGAATTGTAGTGCAACAAAAGCTGCTCCCTGGACTCAGAAATGCATATTACATTCAAATTCTGTACCATTCAATTCAAAGTTGAACTTTGGCATTCCAACCATTGCATAACTAAAACTGACAGTAGCATAAGGTTTGGGAGCTGTAGTTGTAAAACAGGTGAAGTGCCAAAATTTGCCTTTTATTTATTGATCCCCAAACAATGAGTCACTTCTTATGGGGTTCCTCATCAACCTCTCCAGTTTTAGTCTTTGCTCGTCAGTTGCATTTTTGTGATGATAAGTGGCTGAGGTTCTTTCTTTGATCTGGCTGGCTTTGCTGTTCCAGGCTCTGTTGCCATTTTTACTCCTTTCTCTCCTTTACATTAGTGTTCTCTGATCAACAATGAAATACCCAAACTCTAAGAAGAAAGGCAAAATAGTTTAGAGGTGATTTTATCTTTCCAATGAGCACCGATTGTCTACCTTTTTGACTCTTGCCATTATAAATATATGCACAACTCTGCATCACTAAGTAGCTCTAAGATGAGAAGAATGCTTCATGGATACTAGTATTCCCAGCAAGATGCAGGATAACCAGAAGTCTCATTAAACCACTGTCTTAAAGGACCAGTAACATCAAAAAAAAATTTTTAAAAATTCGTTAGTAAACATAGAAAAAAAAACACCAAAACAAATTAAACTTTAAAATCGCAAAGCCTTTATTAAGAAATAACTTACCGAAACTCTGCTTCCACTCCCCTTCAGAAAAGGCGACACGTACTGTTAAGACCAGGAAACACAATGGTATTTTCAGTCCTGTTCTATGTACTCATGTGATATTACAGCCATATTTCAGTGTATGCAAAAAGTATGTTAAAGAACTGACTCAAACGACATTCATTGTTTCAAATTTTATTATAACATGGAAAATTTTGTATGTGCACAAAAATGCAATAAAAACAATTGTTAAAAAAAAAAGAAAAGGCGACACGGCGATGATCCTTCAAGCAGAGCTCAATTTCTCCTCCCTGGCTATCTCATATAAGGAAGGCAGGGAGGAGAAATCCACCGCTGCACGTTGGATCGCCCAATCGCTTTCTGAAGAGGTGCGCAGGCTTAGTTTCGGCAAGTTATTTCTTAATAAAGACTTTGCGATCTTAAAGTTTAATCTGTTACTGGTCCTTTAAAGGAAAAATAAAGTGTAACTAGAAGTAGCAAGAAATGTTGCACATTATGTTTTCGGGTTCTGTACCAGCCCAAACCAACCACAACCCTTTAGCAGGGAAGATTTGAGTCTCCAAAGATGCCCCTGTAGCTCCCCAACTTCTTTTCTGCTGATTCACTGCACATGCTCTGTGCTGCTGTCACTTACTGAGCTTAGGGACCCACTCACAATATACAGTACTCATAGAATAGAAATGTCACAATATAAGGCTAATTAGTAATTAATACAGATAATTATTTATGCAAATAGTATCATAACATAAAAATCAGCCCTGTAGCATCAGCTTATATTACAGACAAACCTCATTTTCTGCTTGATAATTAGTGACGAGCCCTAAGCTTTGCTTCTCAACAGCTGCTCAGAGCCCACTGAGCATGTGAGTGTCACAGACACTTTCCAAGATGGTGACCCCCTGTGACGAGTTTGAAGTCCTGGATCATTGCTGCTACTGACAAGCTGAAACTTTAGGCTGGAGCAATAAGTTCAGTATATAAAATATGGCATTTTTAGCCATAAAGGGTTTAGTTCTCCTTTACCTTTGGCCCAGTCGTCTGGAAGCCAATGTACGTAGATGTATAATGAAGGCATGAGCTATTGCAGCAGGAATAGAGAGAGCTAAGAAGCCTTAGTGCACATATATGAACAACAAATGCGTTCCGTATGAGTGTGCCTCTGAATACAGCAGAAACAGCAGTGAGAAGCAGCTCCCCTGCAAGCACACACTCATTCACAATCCCACATTCCCTCGCCTCTTCTCACTCACTTGTGCTGTTTGTTTTCTCTCTGCACCACACGCTGCACACAGAAATGCCTTCATACAGGAAGCCTGCAGCGATTGGCTGAATAGCTGGGAGAGGCGGGGCCGAGAACTCCAGAGTTAGGGACTGTACACAAATACCCAGACACGTTCAAAAAGGTCACAAGCAGTTACATATGACGGATGTATTTGATACGATAAGAGACACAGCCTGGGCATGGGCAGCGCCTACAGTTTTGGCTCATGATTCCAGTGGGTCTGTCATGTACCCGCACAATTTAGCTCTCGGACTCCCAACATTTTGAAAATAAAAAGAAGGTCGACATTTTTGAACACGCCCATTTTACTGACCACGCCCCCTAATTGCCATTTTTATTTGGCAGGTTATGAAAGTTTGAACATATTTCTGCTTGTTTCCAGTTATTACAGTTTTGCTAATGAAGGTGAATTGCCCTTTAATAAGTCTAACTTCTCCCAAGGGACCTGTTATCTTATCTTATTACTTATTTGCTTATCTCCAAATTGATACAAAAGTATCTTATCTGCTGCTGAGGCTGTTCTGGGCTCTCTGCCAAAAGCCAATTAAGTTAGAAACTTTGTTTCTTTTTCTGGCTGTTCCGTGCAGAGAAAAACTGGACTTTCCAGTACAAATGAGGGACTGCAGGTTGAGCTGTCAAAAGAGGGACTGTCCCTCAAAAACAGGACAGTTGGGAGGTTCCGTCACAGAGGACGCAGGTCTAACCCTCACCAGTTACAGCACTGCTTTATGGACAGAAGCATCTTTTTGAAGTGTTTCTTTAGTGTCTATTCTAGACTTTGCACGTATTATCCCTGCCAGGGTTGCCAGGTCTAATTTTCAAAACCAGCCAAAGTCAGCTACAAAACCAGCCCAAAATTAGCCAAGAAGCACTTCAAAAGTAGCCCAAAATAGCACAATAAGTGCAGTGAAATTAAATAAATATATATGAAAATGTGCCTTTTCCAAATTTTTCCATGAAGCAAAATGGGATAGATTCACCTGTGTCCGGGGGGGTACAGGTGCCCCATAAAGTCCTAATCCATAAATAATTTCAATAAATATTGGTAAAACAGGTTAAACATCTATACATTTGATACCTGCAGATTTTTGCCCCAAAATTGTCTGAAATTGAGGAAATTCACCAGAAAATGCGAGAATGCTTAAGGGTGACGGGAGACTGGGGTACAGAGCCCAAAATCTGGTAACTCCCAACTTCTACACAGGTCAGTCCCATTGCATGTTGGGTATTGTAGTTTTACATTAAACTTGGCAGTTGGCAAATTGTTAAACAAAAACTACATTACCCAACATGCATTGGGAGAGGCAGGCTTGCATATTAGGGCAAGAAAAAAACGTTGGCTGGTTTCCAAAGTACAAACTAGCCAAAGGCCCCAAAAGTAGCCCAAATCCGTACCTTGGCTAGTTTGTACTTTAAAAACCAGCCTGGGATATAAATTAATAGCCCAATTTGGCTAGAAAACCACCAACCAGGCAACCCTGATCCTGCGATCCCCTATTATTTCCTTATCCCAGCAGAGCGTGGGATCTTGATTGAGACTAGGGTAGCCACCCGGCCGGTATTTTACCGGCTTAGCTGGTAAAACACCTGCCAGGGCCGGGGCCGGTATTACAAATTTACCAGGCAATGTAGCTTTGTAATTTGTAATACCATTTACAAAAATCCCTGCCCGCCGATGAAAACTTACATTTTCGCCGGCTTCGGGCAGTGTCCCCGCCCCTTTTGTGACGCTACTCCCCGTTGATCCGCCCCTTTTGCAGCATTCCTCATTGGCTCCGCCCCTTTTTGCGTCACGCCCCCCACCAGTGGCCGGTAATTTTTTTTTTTTAAAAGGTGGCAACCCTAATTGAGACCCTCACCCACAAACACTACTTTCCATATATTTATTAATGCAGGTGAACAATTCCACAGGAGATATAATCAAACTGGTAGTCTAAATAAACTATTAAGCATTTCCATTCATAAAAAATGATAAGAACGTGGGCACTATAGTTTTAAAGCTGCCCTTAAAGAGGTTATTCACTTTTAAATGAACTTTTAGTATGATGTAGAGCAGGGATCCCCAACTTTTTTTTACCCGTGAGCCACATTCAAATGTAAAAATAGTTGGGGAGCAACACAAGCAGGAAAAGGTCCCTTAGGGTGCCAAATAAGGGCTGTGATTGGCTATTTGGTAGGCCCTATGTGGACTGGCAGCCTACCAGAGAATCTACTTGGCACTATACTTCGTTTTTATGCAATTAAAACTTGCTTCCAAGCCTGGAATTCAAAAATAAGCACCTGCTTTGAGGACACTGAGAGCAACATCCAAGGGGTTGGAGAGCAACATGTTGCTCACGAGCTACTGGTTGGGGATCACTGATGTAGAGAGTGATATTCTGAGACCATTTGCAATTGGTTTTCATTGTTTATTATTTGTGGTTGTCGAGTAATTTACTAAATTTTAACTTTTTATTCAGCAGCTCTCCAGTTTGTAATATTTGCCGTCTGGTTGGTAGGGTCCAAATTACCCGAGCAACCATGCATTGGCTTGAATAAAAGACGGGAATATGAATTGGAGAGGCCTGAATAGAAAGATGAGTAATAAAAAGTAGCAATAACAATACATGTGTAGCCTTACAGTAAATTTTTGGGGTCAGTGACCCACATTTGAAAGCTGAAAGAGTCAAAGGAAAAAGGCAAATCAGTCAAAAACTATAGAAAATAAATAATGAAGACCAATTGAAAAGTTGGCCATTCTATAACATACTAAAAATGAACTTAAAGGTGAACCACCCCTTTAAGCTGGTCATACATTAGCTCTTCCTGTTTGGCAAAGTCAATGCTCAAACTCTAAGCTTAAGTCTGCCTGTTAATGGCCACCTTTATATATATTCTGGCTGGGACTGGACATGTTGGGGCTTTATGAATGGCCAGTTCTAATCAGTTTTTCAGTTGGCCTTCATTATTTATTTTCTGCAATTGTATTAATTCTTTGCCTTGTTCTTCTCACTCTTGTGTGCATTCAAATGGGGGAGTCGCTGACCCCATCTAAAAGACAAATGCTCTGTAAGGCTTCACACGTATTGTTATTGCTACTTTTTATTACTCATCTTTCAATTTAGGCCCTCTCCTATTCATATTCCAGTCTCTTATTCAAAACAATGCATGGTTGCTCGGGTAATTTGAGCCCTAGCAACCAGATTGTTGAAACTGCAAACTGGATAGCTGCTGAATAAAAAGCTAAATACTGTAACTCAAAAACCACAAATAATAACAAATAAAATCCAACTGCAAATGGTCTCAGAATATCACTCCCTAACTCATCCTTAAAGTTGGCAAACAACCCCTTTAATAAGACAGGCCAGGGTGTCGTGAAAAAAAACATTTCTGCCAGTACCAAAATCAGATACGTAACAGGCCTCTTTTCACTGAGGTTTGGAATGAGCCATGAGTAAAGGGGTCACAGCCTGTGATGCCCTGGCTGATAACTAACTGATAAGAGCCATTCCATATGGAGGGTTGAAAGCCCAAGGAGGGGGGATTTAGAGTTCACATTAAGGCCCCTCATAGGTGATGTGGAGTTCACAATATAAAGTAAATCAAACATTTTTCATCACAGAATCCATACCTGTTGTCAAACGAGTCCAAATATGATTAGGTTTTGCACTCTGTCAGATGGGAATATCTGGGCAGGGGCAGGTCATACATTATTGATGTTCAGTATCTAAGAAATCAGCAGGAGGCACTATAGCCAATGAATAGGATATCATTTCTCTACTATGTTCCTTTTAGGAGTAATGGTCATTATATTCTTGGCCCAGTTTCTACTCTCAGGAAGTCATTAAAAAGCTCAACTGTATCCTGCTAGGCCATGGACTGGGGGGGAGTGTCCAGTTTCCTGTTGCGCCTCAAATCATTGATAAATAGTCAGCTCTTGTGCTTAGCTAAACTTTGGATCTACTAAGGAGTTTATCCCATTTGTTTCCCCTTGCCTCCAGGACCAGAAAAATCTATATTTAGAGCTAAGTATGGGTATTCCACATTTTTCCTTTTTATTTTTTAAATTTTTGTATTTTTAATGTACCGTATGTCTCTTTTTGTGACGTCTTTTTGTTCATTTGCAGTGTTATACCTTTTATAATATTAAAGGGATTCTGTCATGATTTTTATGGTGTAGTTTTTATTTCTAAATTACACTGTTTACACTGTAAATAATTCACTGTACAATATAACATTTAATTCCTGAACCAGCAAGTGTATTTTTTTTAGTTGTAATATTGGTGTGTAGGCAGCCATCTCAGGTCATTTTGCCTGGTCATGTGCTTTCAGAAAGGAACTGCTTTCTGGCACGCTGTTGTTTCTCCTACACAATGTAACTGAATGTGTCGCAGTGGGACCTGGATTATACTATATCCACCAGGCAGCTGTTATCTTGTGTTAGGGAGCTGCTATCTGGTTACTGTCCCATTGTTCTGTTTTAGGCTGCTGGGGCAGGGAGGATATCACTCCAACTTGCAGTACAGCAGTAAAGAGTGACTGAAGTTTATCAGAGCACAAGTCACATGACTGGGGGCATCTGGGAAACTGTCAATATGTCTAGCCCCATGTCAGATTTCAAAATTAAATATTAAAAATCTGTTTGCTCTGAAATGGATTCAGTGCAGAATTCTGCTGGAGCAGCACTATTAACTGATGCATTTTGAAAAAACATGTCTTCCCATGACAGTATCGCTTTAAATATAAAATCTAATCTCCCTATTCAGCAGAAGACTGGTCTGGTCCACTTCCCAGATACAGCCATCAACCATTAGCCCAAGCCTAGATGCCACCTTAAAAGTGTGGGATAGAATTAAATACTCTACTACAATCGCTCCTCCTCTGCGCTGCCACTCTGCCAATCCCTGCACTGGCTTCCTTTCAGAATAAAATTCAAATCAATGACCCGGACATTCAAAGCACTTCATAACTCTGCCCCACCCTACATCTTTGATCTCATCTCTATATACTCACCCAATTGCTTACTATGCTCATCTACTGACCGGCTACTCAACTCTTCTCTCACATGCTCGCATTCAAGACTTTGCAAGGGCTGCACCTGGAATTCTCTCCCACGGTCTGTCCAACTTTCTCCCAACTTTTCTGCTTTCAAAAGATCTCTTAAAATGCTCTTCTTTAGAGAAGCCTACCCTCACTCTGCTTAAATACCAAATGCAATCTCTCACATCACTCACCCACTCAATTCTGATCTTGCCTACTCCCACACCTTGTGTCTTATTCCCTTCCTTTTAGATTGTATGCTCCTTTGCACAGGGCCTTCCTCACCTTTTGTACCAGTATTGGTTGTGATGTATTTAACTCCATATGTTCTATGTTCTATGCATGTAATTAATGTGATTCAGTTGTTGTATAAACACTCCATTGTTTTAAAACCCAGAATTCATACCTGGACAAAATCCTGTACCCTTTCAATAGTGGAGTTCAAAAAATATCACCAGGATAAACAAATGCTATACAATAAAAGGACCCATAACCCTATCCAATCTGCAGAGTCGACATGATCTCCCTGAGTCAGAGTTTTTTAGAGTGATACATTATGTATCATCACTAAAAGTTCACTGGGAGACAGCTGATAGTAATATATCTTTCTTGGAACCGGTGGTGTATCCACCCGTCTAACCGCACTATGGTGTGGTATGGGCTACATTTTATATTCAGCCCTTAATAACATATCCAACCCTAGGGAACATGCATATGTTCGGGCATGGGAAAAGGATCTGAAATCTACATGTGAGCCCGAAACTTGGAATATGAGCTGGGAAATTTTAGTGGGGAGGTATGCTGCCCAACCACATCCACCTTGGTTTTGAAGCTCAAGTGCTGCTCATGAGATACAATAGTTTTTTTACATTGCCTGTGCACCAATCCCCAGTGCTCCCAACCTGATGATGAATATTTGTGCATGTGCACGAATGAAGAGGAAGGGACAGGGGTGACGAACGTCAGCGGGCCTAGGGGTGCCCGCTATGTAAATCCGGCCCTTATTGCTAGAGGTCTCATGTAAAGTATTTTTTAGATGCTATCTGACTCCTGAAACAATAGCCAAAAGTGCACAATCGGCTGATCCCAACTGCTTTAGAAGTTGTTCTCAAATTGGATCAAATTTGTGTAACATATAATTTTCCTTCCTATGTCACCCTATTCTTTAGCCCTACCGTCTCTTACTGCCAAATAAATTCCCCCCACTGAATGTACATTAAACTACATGAATTCTATTATATGACACTTTTTTAATTAATTCTTCTCTCTCTCTGGCAGCTTTAGCATTTGTTTTGAGAAGACTGTCAATCAACTTTATATTATAATTTATATGATGTGAGAACAGTATTCTATACTATATATATGATATATGCACATATACAGTACTTATATTTTCTAATTATGCTGGATCCTAAATGCAAACAGTAAATTGGCTGGTATGAGTTACTGCTCCAGGACAAAGCGTGTCCATTTGAAAATACAAACCTTGTGTTTATCTGCTATTATTGGTGCCATGTAACAGACAAGCACATGCTTATGCTTTACAAGCTGTGTAAATAGATGGTAAATATTCAAAATCCTTGAATAAATTACCATGTGAGCAAAGCAATAAACAATAATTGATTTTAGTCTGTCAGTGTCCATTTTTCTTTTATTTTGTAAAATGTTGATGGAAAAGTTGCAAGAATGTTACTAAATATTAGATACAGGCCAGCCGTCTCGTTCTGGTTGCGTTTTCTTCATGCAAGTAGCCCTCATGGCCCCAGACCATGTCCTATAATCTTCAGAAGCTGCTTCAGGAGTGCACATACTTGTTGCTCAGCTAGTTTTATTTCTTGTACTACAGAATAAGGAAAGAAAATGGTACATATAAACACTAAATTAGTTGATTTCAAATTAATTTAAATGGCATGGAAATCATAACTAACTATGGGCGCCAAGATGTTACCCCCTACCCAGTGAATACAATCACTTTTTTCCCCAAGATGGTTCTCCTTTTAGGAAAAAATTGCACCAGACAGTACAAACAGTATATTTTTCATACCTCACCCTATGGTCTCTACTGCAGAATTAAATATATATTAATTAAATATAAATAATCTGAGGGATGAATGGGGAAGATTAAAAAAAAAAAGATGGCAGCACAGTACTGTGCTTCTTTTTTTCCCCCAGGCTGGTGCATTGTTTTTCTTAAGCCTAGCCTTAGATGCCTTTCCCAGGAGTCCCTAGGGGAGAATTTAGACTTATGCATGTTCAGCAGAGTATAATTCACTGGGTTGTGCCTAACATATTGCCTCCCCCAGCAGATTCACCTTCCTTGTCTTTTAAAAGCAGCACATTTATGTTACACTCTTGTGTAACAGCTTCAAAAGTTGCTGAAGATTTATCAATTATTAATAATATGGGATCCAATTATGAGCTAATATTCTAGAAGACTGCACAAAATTCATGCTATTTTACAAACAATAAAAGATGCACAGTATATTTGTGAGTTGAACAACCCATGAGATGATTCAAGGATTAGAACATTTAGCGCCACATGATTTTGTCTGCATTTCATTTCAATTATCCAATGTGTTCCTTATAACCAGAAAGTGTACAGAGTCAAAGTGAATGTTTCTATTTCTATTCATAGTGAAAATAAAAATCAAGCCCTGATCTCCCCGAACTGCCTTCCCCCCTCCTTCCCGCCGCCTAGAATGTAAATCTTCGGAAAACGAAGTGCTACGAGTGCCATCCCATCAGCGATTTACATTCTAGCCGGCGGGAGGCAGTTCGGGGAGATTAGTTGCCCTGAAGAGAAGATTTGTTGCCGGGCGACTAATATCCCCGAATCTACCCGTATGTCTCTGCCCTAAGACTATCCAAATTATTAAAACAAAAAGAAAATGAAGCCCTGAGAAAAAATTCATGATTTTAAAGTGATAAGCAATGCATGTGTTTATTAATGTGACCTCTATAGGTCATACCTGCTTCACTGCATGTCTGTAATAGTGCTGAAGGCTTTCAGTAGGGAGTAGCTTGCAACATCGAAGGAGATATCTGTAAAGTTGCAAAGGGCTATGTACCAGCTCAGCACCAGGTAATGGTGGCATCTTTACTCTGGATCTGGGTGTGAAGAAGGAAAAGAAAAAGCATAGTGACTAATCACAGTACTGTTATAGGACCTGTTATGCAGAATGTTTCAGGACCATGGATCTTTCTGTAATTTGGATTACGTCTACTAGAAAAGCATGTGAACATTAATTAATTAAACCCAATAGGCTGGATTTGCTTCCAATACGGATGAATTATTATGGATCCCATACCTGTACTATTAAGCATGCAGAAAAATTCCCTCTGGGCCCCCATGGAATTATAGGCCCCTGGGTGTTTGCCTTTATATAAATCCACCACTGCCAGACAGCAAATATAATAATTACAGCTCTAACCCACAAATTTAATAAAATACCTAACCTAGGTGCAGTAACCCATAGCAACCAGTATGCTGTTAACTTTTATACCTGTGACCATTACTATGTGATGATTAGTTGCTATAGGTAACTAGAACTATCTAAGAACTATCTAAGTCTTACCTCTGGAGGAGGGAAGCTAAAGGAATAAATTAATCACGGCAACTGGGTGTCTATACCATGGTCATGCCACATTTTTATACAGTATGAAAACAAAGAGGAGAAGAAAAGATAGATGATAGTAAGAGAGAGAATAAAGAGAGAAGCAAAAGTAGTTTGGTCACATTGGCATGACTCACATTGGAATCAGCTCATTAGCCTGGAGAAATCAGTAGATGACCCACAGGATGAGATGTTTCTGTGCAGCAGAAACAAACTTAGGACGAGGCATTTAAAAATAAACTATTGGATACCAAAAATAGGGAAAGCCTATTTCATCGGGGGTGGTGCTAAAATGTTAGCATCCCCCATTGAATTTAATCACATTGTGCTTCTTCTGAGAAAACTGCACAGGCCTTTAGGAAAACTGACTGCACTGGCATTTACTAACGGTCTATTCATTCTCACTTGGACATACTTTCCAGTTTTACTCTACTGCGCTGGCAGGAATACTAACATTATACCACCTCCTAAATATATTAACATGTAATACATTTTAATATTTTTAAATGCACAATGAATCAGACCTCCTCCTGGATTTGGGAATGGTTCAGAATGGGCACATTTTCTATTTAGCTGTGCATAATTAAATACTTATGCTATGTACATAACAGAAATCTGGTGCAAAAAATAAATGTGATTATAAAGCAGAGTATAAATATGCCATGACATTTTCCCTTTAACATCTTTACCCATTAAAATGATAGGTTCATTAGAGATAAGCATTAACATCTAATAGGAGTCAAGCCTCCGTAATCCTGGGTGTCCTACTGAACCGTACAAATGAGCTTTTTCACAAATCTTTAAAAAGGAGCTTTTTCAGCATAAAATGAATGTTAATGTATTAATACATGTCAGATTTAAATGAACTAACTCCTGTCATATTTTTAATATGATGTTAATCTAAAACATCTCCCTAATTAATCCTGATTCAGTAATGATTAATGTTTCTGTTTCTAATGTACCTGCCGTTATAGGCTAATGGATTAATCCCACAAGTAAGACTTGCCATTTTAACCAGGGATTTGTACATCCCGAGTATTTAGTATCTTTTTCAGAGGACAGTGTCAATTCTGACAGCTTATCCCGCACTGTTACGGAAATATCCCGACATTGGGCTGAACTTCACGGCACAATGAGGGCCGATTTGTCGCATGGTGATGACATGCATGCGTCGTATCGGACTGAAGACGCAGCGTGCATGTGATAAATGTAATTTGTACCTGCGATTTCAAGATCAGTCCCATTATATTCTGCATGTCCCACACGTTGCATGCGTGTTATTGGCATGCGACAAATCGGTCCTCATCATGCCTTAAAGTTCAGACCTTTCTCTTTGATCTCCTGCATTGAACAGTTTCTAAAACTTTATTGGCTTTTGGCCACAAAAATAGGCCACACAATCCGCACAGCAAATCCTTTTTGTCTCTCTTTCTATTTCCAAAACGTTGGGAGACAATATCCGTGGCAAATTGGGAACTTTGTCGCCCAACTGAATTCCAGCTCAGCTATCAAAACGCTTGACTCTGCCCCTTATTCATCCCAGAAGCAATTATACTGTAGTTAAGGTGCTGTCACTAGAAAATACTAACTACACCACTTTCACCAAACTATTATCTAACTCAAAAGCACACTTGCAATACCACGCAACTTGCCCTTAAAATGAATGGGATGATTTCACCCAAGTGAGCTAGAAACACCATGGATTGCCCTGAGTTCCATATTGCTCTTAGTGAGGGGCCAGAGCCAGCATGTGCATTGGGCAGAGAAATGTTCTATTTTATGAGCAAATGGAGCTGCACTGCTGTGAGTACAATTCAGCTCTGAGCTGATGGGAGTAGAGCTCAGGAGCAAAGCTACATAAAGCCACTCTATTACACATGAGTTTGTATGTAGGGAAGGGCCACGGATTTCACCTGTCGGATATGTGAGCCGCTGTGTTTTTCAGAGCCTGGATATGGGACCCCAGTCTGACTCAGCTCTGCAAGTGCAGCTAAACAATTCCCAATGTCCTCCTGGTACAACCGGCACAGGCTGCCTGACCTGTCAGCTCATATTATACCATTTAGTCAGTGGCACATAGAGATTGAAAGCTGCCAGTCACTGCACCTTTATAGTACACATACTGGGAGTGCGCCCGAAATAAACAGATGTCCAATGAAACAATGAAATCCGGGTTAGCCTGTTCTGCCTTCTACGTTCCTCCTTAGTCTCCACATCCAGTCATTTGCAGACAATCCCTAACAGCACCTCACCCGCCCCTTTTGCTGGTTGGCCAATCACTGCTACTCCTCCACAAAAGCCCTCGCCCTGCCCCAGTCAGCAGCCACTCTTCCTTTCAGTAATAAAATACATGTAGCCCAATATTCTCAGTGTGTGCAAAACGGGGCTCTATCTGGCAGAGTTGTGGGAACAGAGTCTGAAAACTTATTCACACTAGGGGCTCCTACAAATAGCTCATTTTTTCCCCCGCACATTTAACGCATGTTCAAACGCCGGTATACGCATTTGCTAATTGATTCCATTATGTTCACAAAGTCCTGGTTGTACTCATGTGCGTTCTGAGTTGCATTTTACGCCATTTGCATTTCAGCAGGGCCAGAACTAGGGGTAGGCAGAGTAGGCACGTGCCTGGGGCGCAAAGCTGAGGGGGCGCCAGCCGCATGTCCGGTCCTGTGTCTCCCTGACTGGCGCTGGTAATTTGTTTCAAATGCGCATGCGCGCCGGCGCGTAGTTTCGCGCACACTAAGCCGGCGCCATGCCCGGCCAGGTTGCCTAGGGCGCCTGGCCGGGTTGGCCCGGCTCTGCGTTTCAGTGCGTTTGTTTGGACACAGAATATTGCTTGTGCTTGATGCACATTAAGCTGTCAATAAAACGTTGACTGCTGTGTGTGTTTGGAACAGAAAAAAACGCACTTAGTTGCATCAACACATGCTTTTAAATGCAATAGATGTGCTTTTTTGCTCCCAATGTGCGTTTAAAAAATGTAGAAAAAAAACTCTGTGTGTAAGAGCCTGTATGCACTCACGTTAAAGGAATTATTTAACGATTCATGAAGTAAGGATGCAGTCCATTGCTAGGGGCCCAATATAGCAACCACACTCCTCTGAGGAAAAACTATGGGAGTAACTAATACACGTCAGAAACAAGAATCAAATATGCAATATCAAGGTCAAATATTCATCTGTCCATTTCTGTACAATAGTAGGTTTGTTTCATAAGTCTATGCAAAAGAAGATATACCACATCAGTAATATAAAAAAAAACACGGTAAATAGTGTTTCATAAGAAACTATGGGGCACATTTATTCCAAATCATGCTCTAGGGTTCATTTATTATGCATAATCACTATTTACCTCTGTTGTGGTGATTACTAACAGGCCCAGACTAGCAAAGTGTAGATTGTGGCAAATGCCATAGAGGCACATTTCATAGCATCTGGTATTAAATTTCAAATGCAAGGTTAGACTGGGCTGGTGGGACACCAGAAAAAAACTTGGTGGTCCTCATCCTTCATGAGTCCCACCCATCTTTTGCCAAACTCAACTCTGGGCAGGAGGCATGGAGGTCAAGTCAGGCCGATGACATATCAGGGCGTAACGTATCTTTTTTGTAATTTAAAAAACTGGGCAGGCAATCCTGACCCGAACAGCCATTCCAAAACCCAGGCTATCCGGTTCAAAACTGGAGAGGTGGCAACCCTGCACCCCACCAATGCCTTATTTTTTATACTGAACGTATTGCACCAGCCTAAAGTTTCAGCTTGTCAATAGCAGCAATGATCCAGAACTTGTCACAGGTGGTCACCATTTTGGAAAGTGTCTACGACACTCACATGCTCAGTGGGCTCCAGTTAAAGGGGAAGGAAACCTAGTTGGCGCAATAACCCTCCCCCCTCCCGTGTGTTGCCCACCCTCCCTCCTCCCCCCTGGCCTACCCGTCCCGCTGGGCAAATGCCCCTAACTTGTTACTTACCCTTCTGCGCAGGTCCAGTCCAGGGAGTTCACAGACGACATCTTCTTCCACGCAATCTTCTTCCTGCTTTGAACGGCGTTTTGGCGCATGCGCAGTAGGAGCATTTCGCCGGTACGGATCTACTGCGCATGCGCCAAAAGTCACGAAGTACTTTTGGCGCATGCGCAGTAGATCGTACCGGTGAAATGTTCCTACTGCGCATGCGCCGTTCAAAGCAGGAAGAAGATCGCATGGAAGAAGATGTCGTCTGTCAACTCCCTGGACTGGACCTGCGCAGAAGGGTAAATAACAAGTTAGGGGCATTTGCCCAGCGGGACGGGTAGGCCAGGGGGAGGAGCGAGGGTGGGCAACACACTGGAGGGGGAGAAGGTTTTTGCGCCAACTAGGTTTCCTTCCCCTTTAAGGAGCCGAAACGTTGAGAATAAAACTTCACCTTTATTTTTCAAAATGAAGTCCTTGGAGTGCGGCTTGTTTATTCACTGCATACTAATGTGTTGACCAGCACCCAAGCAACTGTGGATTGTTAAGAGTGCACCAGCTAAGCATATTAAATATATTACTAAATAGTAGCAATGATCCATGACTTTATACTTGTCACAGGGGCTCACCAACCTGGTATATTCGTGACATATTCGTGTCCAACGTTTCAGTCCTTGTTAGGAAGATCCAGTGTATGCACTCTTACCGGATTAAGGATATTTCCGGGTGCAAGAGTCAAAATTGCTTCATATAATATTTCAGAAGGACCCGCACTCCATTTTCTTGTAAATGAATTGTGCTTTATTTAATGAATATCCAAAACGTCGCATATGCATTAAATAAATCACAATTTATTTACAAGAAAATGGAGTGCAGGTCCTTCTGAAATATTATATATATATATATATATATATATATATATATATATATATATATATATATATATATATATATATATATATATATATATATATATATATATATATATATATATATATATATATATATATATGGATGCCTGTACACATAATTTTTGGGGTAATTATTTATGGTAGGCAGGTTAAGCAAAGGATCAGGGGCATAAAGACAGTGACACTGGGTCTTCAGTCAAAAACACAGGTTTATTTAGGCAACTCTTTCCAACTTAAAGGTTTCAGGAACAGAGTCAAAGACGTTTCCCCCACACTGGTGTTCTCACCATACAGGCAGGCACGGATTCTGGCACTCATCATTCACATTGCATCGGCCGGGTGCTATCCAATAATACACATTCCAAACCAAGCAAGCACTCAAGGCAACTGGATACCAATGTCCTTTAGTAGCTTTTTATTCTTACATAGTATATCAAAGCATTTTGATTTGCAGGGAATCGTCGCCAGAATAAAAAGCTACTAAAGGACATTGGTATCCAGTTGCCATGAGTGCTTTCTTGGTTTGGAATAATTTTAAGTGGACCCGCACTTTATGGTTTTTCGTGAAAATCGTGTTGTGTTTTATTCACAAATGCATATCCAACGTTTCGGTCCCAATGTGACTTTGGCTCTGATGAACTTCAGTCACTCTTTTCTGCTGTACTGCAAGTTGGAGTGAAATCACCCCCTCCCTTTCACCCCCAGCAGCCTAACAAAAGAGCAATGGGAAGGTAACTAGATAGCAGCTCCCTAACACAAGATAACAGCTCCCTGGTAGATCTAAGAACAATTCTCAATAGTAAAAGCCAAGTCCCACTGAGACACATTCAGTTACATTAAGTAGGAGAAATAACAGCCTGCCAGAAAGTAGTTCCATCCTAAAGTGCAGGGACAAGTCACATGACTGGGGGCAGCTGGGAAACTGACAATATGTCTAGCCCCATGTCAGATTTCAAAATTAAATATAAAAAAATCTGTTTACTCTTTTGAGAATTGGATTTCAGTGCAGAATTCTGCTGGAGCAGCACTTTTAACTGATGTGTTTTGAAAAAAACATGTTTTCTCATGACAGTATCCCTTTAAGAATTATATTCTATTCATTATACATTTTACAATGGGACTACGTTTTACCTGCAACTTACTTGCTGCTTTCAAAGTAAAACTCGCAAACATGGTTGCCCTTTTATTGACCACCACTGGGATCACCTGACTATACCTGGGAAGGGTGGGAGGTATACCATCGAGCTGGCCACTGCTCATGTATAAAGTATAGCAAACAAGGGAAAGTTGTGCTCACCACTAATTTTTAAAACCATGTCTTAAATATATTGATAATTGGTTGAGTGCAGAGGACCTCTTGTATTTGTTGTATTTGTCTATATGTTTTTTGTTGTCACAGCCCTGCCTACTGGTTTCAAAAATTAGTGGTGAGCACAACTTTCCCTTGTTTGTTATTATATATATATATATATATATATATATATATATATATATATATATATATATATATATATATATATATATATATATATATATATATATATATATATATATATAGTCCAGTAGACTGGTATTTGTGCAGGCTCACATATTTTCAATCTTAGAAAAGCAATAAAAAGAGTTCTTGGGAAAGAGTGTAATGCATTCACGATTTTAGGAAAAATCTGAAAAACTGTGATAAAATTCAAACTATTGGCAATATTCCAGGACATTGCAGGAATCCCAATTCTAACTTCAATAAATCTCCCCTTAGGTTTTTCTTTGGCACAAAGATGCATTTTGAGAAAAACAATTTTGGTCATTAATTCCCTTTTCTGGGACAACAAAAGGTTTAAGACCCATGTAAATAACAGGGATGCACCAAATCCATGAATCCAAATGCCTAGCCGATACAAATCTGAAAATGTGTTTCGGTGAAAATGTTTTATCGTGCACTATGCATGTGGCTCTCTTTACCCCTTTCTTGCCTTAAATTGCTTATGCAAATTAGGGTTTGGATTCGATTTCAGATTTAACTGAATATTCCATGAAAGGCTTTGGGTTTGGGATTCAGTATATATATATATATATATATATATATATATATATATATATATATATATATATATATATATATATATATATATATATATATATATGTAACATACAATATAAATATTAATGTAAAGTAAAAAGATTAGATATTATATACAAAGGCACCACATTCATATTAATGTTAAATAGGAAAACTTCAAACACTCCAGGTGATTCCTGGCAAGTGAACAGGGCATGCTGGCAGTATTATTTCTTAGTGACTAAATCTTGCTCACAGATGTTCTAAATATTATTTGCAACAAATTCAATTTCAAAATGATCAAATTCATCTTATGCTGGTCATAAATACTCCCTTCTTTACCAAAACCTATTTTATTCTACAGACCTGTGTAAACCATAATTGTTTGTTCAGCTGTCCCTGCAAATATATTTACAGTGGGAGTTAAAACTGTACCAGTCTGTAAGGAATTGAAAACTCCCCTCGGATCCTTGTTACTGTATCTGGGAAAAATGTTGCTCTTTTCCTTATAAATGTTTTACCATTTCTGTTACTTGTCAAAAAAACCTCATAAAAACAAAGCCAAGGGCGAGCTAGATAAATGGCCAACTAAAATAAACAAATGGCCGAGGCACAGACACTGTAATATATTAGGTCATTTGTTTTTGATTCTTTCCCTTTGCTCTTTCTTGGTGAGTAAGAACAAGCTGCAATGTGCAACATGTCTGACCGGAGGTCTTACACCTCAGCAAGTTCTATGTCTCTGACAGTTGTGCATTTGTGATTGTAAATAAATCCACAGACAGAAAACCTCCTCTGACATACTCATACTACATTTATGCCCCGATCATGTCCATCAAGTTGCACTTTCAATTTATGGAGTTCTTCTATTTCTTGGTGATGACGCTCGGTTTTATGCCTCACTAGAGTACGGTAAAAATGAATAGTAAAAATGACAAAGATGATACCAACGGGCACCATAATAATGGTTGAGACCAGCGCGGAGTTCCACCCTGCATTTCCACGTGGCTTTTGAGTTGTTGCGGTTTCATTCCGTGTCAATGCAGAGTCTATGGGTAGAAATTTTATCCAGCACAGCAGAACGACTTCTGCAAGAAAAAGAAGGATCCCAAGAGCTGTCGAAAATCCCCAGGCCAACTCGATGTAAGGATGCATGCGATCATGTGGAGATTCATTGACAGAGTTTAGATTATGGATGTTACTCACTGCCTCGACATTGGGCAGAATGCATGTGCTGATCAGGAGAGCAAAGAGGTGGACTGCGACAAGCACTGTAGTGCAAGCACTAAATGCTATCAGCAGCAACTGGGGGTATCCATATTTCATCTCAAGCTGGACTTCTACCATTGCAACCTGGATATTGAAATAGACACAAATACAAAAAGCTTAGGAAGTCAGTAATGTTACCATTAATATATTTATTATACTGTATGTATCCGATGCCTCAGTAGCTTCCCATCCTCTATTCTGCTGATTCACTGCACGTGCTCCGTGCTGCTATCACTTACTGAGCTTAGGGAAGCACTCACAATATACAGCACACATAGAATAGAAATGTCACAATATAAGGCTGATTAGTAATTAATACAGATAATTACTACATGGCAGCACATAAACCAGTGCAACTAGCATCAGAATTTAATAATCAGCCCTGTAGCATCAGCTTATATTACAGACAAACCTCATTTTCTGCTTGATAATTAGTGACGACCCCTAAGCTTAGCTTCTCAACAGCTGCTCAGAGCCCACTGAGCATGTGAGTGTCGCATCTTTCCAAGATGGTGACCCCTGTGACAAGTTTGAAGTCCTGGATCATTGCTGCTATTGAGAAGCTGAAACTTTAGACTGGAGCAATAAGTTCAGTCTATAAAATATGCCATTTTTAGCCACATTTTTTTAGGCTTTAGTTCTCCTTTAAGAGATATATCTTTGTAGCTACAAAATGGCAGATATTTTTCAGCAAAATCATAGCTACAGGCTGGAGTTTGAGAATGTTGCTTACCGCGCGAATGGGAGGAAAATGTTACTTTTCAGGTTAATACTGTGACTATGAAAAGTTATTGGGGGTGGAATAATATGAGAAGATCTGAAGTAACCCAACACATCCTACAACAGCAATATAAATAAATTGTTAAATGTGTAATGCAAAGTATTTCTTTATAATACACAAAAGCCAAGAATATCTTGTAAATTATATTCTTATCAGTTATAAACGGTCAGTAGTGATGTCATCAGTTATAAACAGTTAGTAGTGATGTCATTTTTGTCACACGACTCACTAAAACGTGTGTATTGTAATAAATAAAGTACCCCTTTTTGTAAAATATAAGGATATTGGACGTAACCTCGGAGTTCCATGATCTGTATAAAAGCACTCGTCCTTCGGCCTCGTGTTTTTATATGGTCATGGAACGCCTCTGTGACTTATAATATCCTTATATTTTACTATAAGGGGTACTTTATGCACTATCTTATGCTCAACATGTATCAGAAACAAACACCCTGCACCTGAGTGTTACTATCACAAAGTGGAGGTTACACCCATTGAAGAATGTTCATAACGAAATGTTTCATGCCTATGAAGTCATGCCAGTTTAACAACTCGTTGTTGCAGTTACAATTTAATATACTGTACATTGTATTGTGTTATTTTTATTTTAGGTTTGAAACAGTTCCCTTATTTAGAAAAGATGTGTATGCCCTGGGCTGCTTAATACTGCCATTCAGCTTTCCAAACCACAATTGTCTTTGAACAAGTTGCCAAAAAAAAAGTTCTCCTCAACAGGTCTGAATTCTTCTTTATTCTTAATATGCAATTCAGAAATTGCTGAGTATCATTTTCTGGATTAAGAAATATATGACACAGCTAAATTGCTGGTAGAAAAAGAACTAGTATTTGACATGAATTGTTCTTAAAACATCATGTTTGTATTCAGATACAAGATGTTTATAAAATACTGCCAACTTTTCCTATTCCCACACTACGCTTAAAAAAACCAATTCTTTTGTTTAAACTTTTCTGCCGGTACATGAACAGTGGGATGGTAATAACCTCAAACAATGAGGATAATTTCAAATTAATATGCCAGTACATCTTGCAAGACCTGCTCTACAGTTGCTGGTGTAAATGATTAACATTGTGTGTATATTCTGTACATGGAAACAAATGAGCTTGGTCTAATGTGTTTTTCAGTTTAAACTAATAGCCTCACTTAAATTCACACACACAAACCATTCCAGATTTGCCTTCTCTGTGTGATCTATGGTTTAACTTTAAAGGAATTGTTTAGTGTAAAAATAAAAACTGGGTAAATGGATAGACTGTGCAAAATAAAAAATGTTTCTAATATTTACAAAAATGTAATGTATAAAGGCTGGAGTAACTGGATTTCTTACATAACAGCTAGAACACTACTTCCTGCTTTTCAGCTCTCTTTGTTTCCCCTGGTAACCAGGCAGTAACCAATCAGAGACTTGAGGGGGGCACTTGGGTCATAACTGTTTGCTTTTGAATCTGAGCTGAATGCTGAGGATCAATTACAAACTCACTGAACAGATATGTCCCATGTCCCCCTTCAAGTCGCTGACTAACTCAGAGTTAGAGAGCTGAAAAGCAGGAAGTAGTGTTCTGGCTATTATGTTAGACATCAAGTCACTCCAGTCTTTATACATTAAATTTTTGGCTAACTAACTATATTAGAAACATTTTTTATTTGGCACAGCCTGTCTATTTAAAGTGGCCTCAGGTTCACAACATGGCACATAAGTACTGTGCTGTGGCTACCTGCAGTTACAGGCAGGTTAACATAATGCTTCAGTTTTCATTAAATGTCTGATCTTTAAAACCTGTGGGGAAATTTACTAAAGGGCGAAGTGGCTAACGCAAATTCGCCGTTACGTCATTTCGGCATTCCGATGATTTAACGGTCACTGTTGTAATTTCGCAAAGGAGATAGACTCTGGTGCAACTTCACACTCTAACGCCAGGCGAATTTTCTTCATTTACCGAACGTTACCTCTATCACCGGACTTGTCTTCGCCACCTCAGGCCAGGTGAAGTGCAATAGAGTAGATAGGAGTTCCTAAAAAAAAAAAGTCCCAAAAAATGCTGGCATCTTTTCCTTTTTACAGGGTGATAGGCTGAAAAAGATCAAAAAAATTTTTTGGGGTACCCTCCTTTCCCCCTCCATTTGATAACATATAGCACCTAAACCAGGGGTAGGCAACCCGCGGCTCCGGAGCCTCATGCGGCTCTTCATCCTGCTTGCTGCGGCTCGGTCTTGCGGCTTTGCCTGTCACGTCGTCTATACAGCCCTCACACCTGCTGGCGGCTGCATGAGCGTGGGACCGCGGTAAGCTTACTGCTTACTGCAGTCGCACACTCATGAAGCCGCAAGAATGTGCGAGGGCTGTTTAGGCGTCCCAGGAGTGACAGGCAAAGCCAAGCTGCAGCAAGATGATTCATCATGGTCCTTACCGCAGTCACACACTCAAGACAAGAGAGAAGCCTCCAGAATCCAGCCAGGGGTGATCCGAATTTCTTAAACTGTAACTTGAAGTTACAGGAGGCGGCTTTTTGCAGCCCCTTGTAACTGGCCGTTCACTGCCGCCTGAGGCAAGGTGCTAAGTCCAGCTGCAGCAGGTGCGACACGCATATTTTAATGACGTCTATAGCTCTCGCCTTTAAACAGATGCACTAGCATTTAATAGGGCCATTCAGTGTTTAATTTATTTCAAAGTAGGCGTACACATATACGCTGCACTTCTATTTGTTGTAACAGTTAAAATTAAAAAAAAAGGTTAAAGCTTTAAAAAGTTTATAAGCTGTGTTATGTGTTGCGGCTCCAGACTATTTTTCTTTAGTGGAAGAGGGGGCAAAATGGCTCTTTTGATAGTAAAGGTTGCTGACCCCTGACCTAAACTAAACTGTGGGCACATGTGTAGGGCATTATAACACCTCTATATCATTTTATTAAGGTTCCCTGGACTTGTGTAATGTATTTGCTGCAGCATATGCGGCCATTGTACTTTGACTGCACGGCGTATGTAAATTAGCCAACGCTAGCGCAACTTCAAACTGCTATGCATATTTTCACTAGTGCAACTTCGCCAGCATTCGGTACACTGTGCGCAACTTGGATCTTCATGAATTAGCGATGTCCAGGCGAATTTACGCTTGGCAAAGTGTTGCGATGTGCGCTAAGCCAGCGCTGGCGAACTTTGCTCAGTTAGTGAATTTGCCCCCTGGTGTGTATTGTACTAGCCCAGTAAGAACATTTTACCCTATTTCAAAGCAGGGTTTCTCTTCCAATTATTTTTTATTTAAAATGTCCCTTGTGACTGTGATCAATGAATTAGATTACAGTTTGTGGGGTGAATGAAACCAAAGACTAGTAAATCACAGGCAAAGTTTACTCTACAATAATGCTTTGTTCTTTAATTTGCCATAGCTGTGCCATTTCATAGTTTACCTTTAAAGGAATTGTTCAGTGTAAAAAAACTGGGTAAATGGATAGGCCGTGCAAAATAAAACATGTTTCTAATATAGTTAGTTAGCCAAAAATGTAATGTATAAAGGCTGGAGTGATTTGATTTATAATATGTCAGTCACAACACTACTTCCTGCTTTTCAGCTCTCTTGGTTACACTGACTGGTTACCCTGGTTACCAGGCAGTAACCAATCAGAGACTTGAGGGGGGGCCACATGGGTCATATCTGTTGCTTTTGAATCTGAGCTGAATGCTGAGGGTCAATTACAACTCACTGAACAGAAATGTACCATGTGGCCCCCCTTCAAGTCGCTGACTAACTCAGAGTTATAGAGCTGAAAAGCAGGAAGTTGGATTCTGGCTGTTTTATTAGACATCTGTTCGCTCCAGCCTTTATATATTACATTTTTGGCTAACTAACTATATTAGAAACATTTTTTATTTTGCACAGCCTATCTATTTACCCAGGTCTCTATTTACCCAGGTTTTTATTTTCACACTAAACTATTCCTTTAAGGCACCAACAATACAGGTATTGGCTCCGTTATCCAGCAACCTGTTATCCCGAAAGTTGAGAATAATGCAAAGGCCATCTGCATAGACTCTAATATAGGAATGCACCTAAACCAGAATTCAGTTCGGGATTTGGCCAGGATTCAGCAAGGTTCAGATTTTGCCGTATCTGAGTGCCTCGTGGAACCAAATCCGATTCCTAAAAATCATATCTTTTTTTTTTGTCACACAACAAGGAAGTAAAGCATTTTTTAACCATGCACTGTGCACGCGGTTCCATTTTGCCCCTCGTTTCAGATTAGTTTCATTATTCGTCCAAACGTTTTATGAAGGATTTAGGATATAGCCGAATCCTTACATACCATAGCAAATCCAGACAGCAATGCAGATGTGCGACTGGAGGCCTTTAACTTGGCTCTGCTGAGGTACAACTTCCTCCAGGAAAGAGCCTGAACAGAATGGTGGTTGGATGTGACCAGTTCAAGGTAGCTACGTCTGACCCAGTCTCTGTAGTCCATGCCTTTGTTTCCTCTTTCTGAGACAGCAGGGGTGGAAGGATCCACTGGAATGTTAAGTTCACTACTCATGTTTATTCAGTACTGTAAGTGAGAAGAGAACAATATGAAGGTGTCAAAACTGTGCAAGTTGCAACGTTTGCATTTCAGAAGAATCCACCACATACAGCAAAAAATATACTACTTTTGTATTAGATAGGTCCTTTTTTAACATAATTTTTTAAAGGGGAACTATCATGAAAATGAAAATTTAATATTTGCTTCAGCATACTGAAATAAGAAACTTTCTTAATACAATCAATTAAATATTCTGCATTGTTTCTGAAATAATCAAGTTTATCTTCACTATTCCTCTCTCAGCATCTGCTTCTCTTCATTCTGTCTTCATGCAGGAGTTGGGTGTCAGATATTCATTCAGGGCTTCCTTTCCTAGCAGATGTATTAAAGCCTATTCAAATAACTGATTCCAGTACAAACAAAATCTAACAAAATAACTGCCTTTTGCACAAATTCTGCATGTAGAAAGACAGGATTTCCGGTGATTTTAATAGTGAGCTGTAATACTGTACATCTTCTAGGCAAAAGGAGCCCCCCTATGAGATATATTGGATCATTCATTTGACACCCAACTCCTGCAAGAAGAGAGAGGAATAGTGAAGATAAACTTGATTTTTACTAAAATATCTTGTTCTTTTGACAAAAAACAAAACCATCAGGCTGAACGACCAAAATAAGCAAAATGGAAGTGAAGACTATAAAAGAGTATACAAAATTGCAGATTATATTATAAAATGAATTTGTCTACAGATGTATGCCTGGGCACAACAGACTTTTAAAAAGTGCAAAATGAACTAATTTTATACTATACTAATTTAATACTGTTTGTAATACAGTAACCTTGTTCAAGAATAGGTTTTAAAGGAAAGGTAGAATCATGGGGGGCTGACACTTAAGTGCCATTTTGTTATGGTGCCCCCCAGCATCCTCTGCACCTACTAATGCTGGGCGCTCATAGGAATAGTACCCAGTAATTCTACTTTACCTTCTACTTTATTAGCTTGGGGTGGGCCTCTTAAAAGGAGTCATAGGACTGGTAAAAGTTTTATGTTGTGCATGCAAAAAGTAAATTTTTGACTGTCAGTTAATTTTAACATTTCTTGCTTATTTTACAAAAACTCCCACAATAATAGTTGTATTAGTAATAGTTGTTTGCTGCCGCAGAGGAAAGATCATGTATATTTTTTCTTGCTTTTTGTTTTTACAATATAAAAAGTAGTTAAGAGCATCAGTGACTGATAAGGTAGAGGTTGTACTTATAATATAGCATACACTGCCTTCATATTATACATGTTATACTCTAATTTGTTTACATGGTGATTGACTCCACAAGCATGGCATTGAATATTATCCACTCATGTGATTTCTGCATGCAGTATTTTGGTCTATGATACAATTTTTTTGTATCAAATATTTAAATCTAGGGATGAAACTTGAATCTTCTTTTTTGACTTTTTGTCTTACGGCTGAAGGCAGAATAACAGTTCTGAAGAAGAAATGGCAACTAAATTCAGGAAGCTAAGTAGCTCCACTTCCAGTGCAAAAGCTACTTTATACTGCTTTTTTATACGTGGGGTTGCCAGAAGTTAGGCACCCGAAGTGATTGTATTTACTTTCCTGACACTCCTGCTCCTATCAGAAAACCAGCGCGGGGTTCTTCCTGCGAGCACCATTGAGCATGCACAACAGAGCGAAAAGCCGAACTTTAACAAAAAAGCAGGCTATGTAGTTCCACTGAGCATGCGTCTGCCCTGAGAAATTTGAAAAGCAAAGAAATGAAAAAAGGAACGATCTGTGGTCATCGTAGAACCCCAGAACGGTGCAGTTTTCTGCTGATAGGAGCATTGGCTCCAGGGTGTCGGGTAAGTAAATACTACCACTTGGGGTACCTAACTTTTGGCACCCCCAAGTGTAAATGACTTTCTTTTTCCTTCAATCAGTCTACAGACCTCCAACTATATCCCCAGCATCAGCTGTAATAAGTGACTGCTTAGACATTTAAACAAAAGCTCAGTGGCGGAACTACCAGGGGAGCAGGGGGTGCGAGCGGGCCAGGGCCGTACGGAGGGGGTGGGGCCCCGGCTGCGCATCACGCACCAGGGCCCGTCCCCCTCTAGTTACGGTACTGCAAAAGCTGAAGGGCCACAAGCTGGTCTTCCAAGGGATAAAGAGTATAGTGCAATGAAATCTGCTTATTATTACATAAATGAATATAATGTATTTTGCAATTTTTGCAAAAGGTTATTTCTGGCCAAGTCACCATTAGGAATACTTTCACCTGACTGGATACTACTTCCTACAAATTTGTTTTTAAGGCACAGTTAAAATTAAATATATGCGCTGTACTTATCGATAAATCCATAATGGATATTGGATAAGAGAAAATATGTGCACAGTATATGAAGCAATGCAGAAGTCACTACAAGACATTTCATTAAATAAATAAGAAAGTACATTTTGGAAGAACAGAAAAAATCATCAATACTCTAAATACACCTAATGGAAGTTCTCACTTTATTGCAGGAGATTCAAGCAGCTGATGAACCATTTAACAGCACATACTAAATCATTCTGTGTTTGGGCATTTATGATTGACTATTTTTACATTCTGTTTGGTCAGTGTTCAGATGACTGAAATGTAAATGCACAATTCAAGTCTCGATGTACTGCTCAAAAGCCAGTAATACTATATGCAAGCTACTCAATCTGGGTAAGGTTTTATATACAGCAAGAGGTCCATTGACTAGAGTAGACTCAATTACAAGGCTGCCTTCCATTACACACTCATCGTCTACATTATATTCAGAATATTGGGTAAAAAGGACACAGTCTGCATTATTAATAAACATTAGTGGTATTAATTCAACCAGAAATGGTATGTCTTCAATTCTGATATAACATAAATGTATAATCACTAGCTGCTTAAAGGGTGCCCGCAGTAGAATAACTCCTTAGCTTAAAGGGGTTGTTCACCTTCCAACATTTTTTTCAGTTTAGTTGTTTTCAGAAATCAAGAATTTTTATTTATTATTATTTTCTATTTGTGGCAGTTTTTTTGAAGTATAAAGTTTTTTTTTTAAAAAAAACCCTGGTTGTTCCACCACTGATATTATTTGTTGGAACTGCATGGAAAGCAATTGTTTGATGGTCCAGTTGAAATTGTGTCTTTGACTCTAATTGGTTGCAACTACAACTCCCACATACTAAGACACAACATACACAATTACTAGCTAATGTGCATTATCTGGACATCATTTGATTGTAGGTGTCTGGATTGGACATATGAAAAATGAACTAATTTATAAATTGAGGTTAAGATAAGTTAAAACAGATACTGGTGGAAGCTTGATTTGTTTATATATTGTTTGTTGGGACTGCATGGAAAGTAATCGTTTGACAGTCCAGTTGGAATTGTGTCTTTGGATTGGACTGGATGCAACTACAACTCCCACACAGGCCCGGATTTGTGGAAAGGCCACCTAGGCCCGGGCCTAGGGCGGCAGGATTTTAGGGGGGCAGCATGCTGACCAACCACACCCACATTGGTTCAAAAACACCGGGGATACGCTGGAGATACAATCATTTTTCAAATTTTCATGCGCCGATCCTCATTGCTCCTGTCCAGTTGATGAAAATTTGCACAAATAAAGGGAAGGGGACAGGGCTGACAAATGGCAGTGGGCCTAGGGCCTATGTAAATCCGGCCCTGCTCCCACATACTGAGACACAACATGCACAATTATTAGCTAATGCACATTATCTGGACATCATTTGATTGTGGGTGTCTGGACTGGACATATTATGAAAAATGAACTAAAAGTTTAAATTGTAGTTAAGATAAGTTAAAATAAGCTTACCTGTTTTTCTACATATCTCAAAAAAAAGCTAGGGAGCTGGTGTGACAATTTGTATTTAGTGTGCGCTGGGAGCTCCCATTATAGATTTTATTGATGATAAAGATATGTGTTTTTAATGTGATAAGTGTGGTGAGTTTATGCTTCAAATGCACTTTATGAATACAAAATAACTTTAAAGGAGAAGGAAAGGCTAAAATTAAGTTTTATTAGAAAGGTCTATAAAAATACACCAGTAAACCCTCAAAATAATACGGCTCTGAGTCCTCTGTCAAAACAAACACAGCAGTTCTTTCCTTCTATTGTGTATACATGGGCTTCTATATCAGACTTCCTGTTTTCAGCATACACCTACAGGGCTAGGGCATGCTCTGTTTGCTCCTCTCCTCCTCCCCTCCCTGCTGTAATCTGAGCCCAGAGGCCAGAGCTATGAGTGAGCAGGGAAACTCAGGCAGGAAGTGATGTCACACCAAGAAAAAATGGTAGCTGCTATCCTAAACAAACCAAGAGAGCTTCTAAAGCTGTTTACTCGGGTATGGTAAAGCATTCTACAGAATAAATAGTGTTATAGCGTGCACTATTGTGGCTAATCTATTGGCAATAAACTGCTTTGCTAGCTTTCCTTCTCCTTTAAAGGTACCATAGAGAGTGCTGTATTTTATGGCTTCTTTGTTTGGTTGTTGATGACCAAAAGTAAATTTTCTACTAGTTGACTAAGTACTAAGGTGCAGAAAATTGCAAACTTCTTCAGTAGGTCACCTACAGCTTTTAATTATCCCGTAGCTTATATTGTTCCCAGGCGACTGTAACCCCTGTCCTTCAATATCTTCCTCATTTCTCCATTTCATTCAACTTTTGAAAAGTCCATATTGTAGATTAAAAGACAACCTGAAACATAAAATCTACAGTGCCAGAGAATTGGTCATTTTATTCCTGAGTTTGAAATTCTAAGAGTCATTTTACTAATGCAGTTGACTATTGTGTAGCTGCAGAGCCAGTATGGTATCTAAGTCAAAATCACAATATGAACTTTAATTACAAACAATCATTTTAAAGGACAAGGAAATGCTTCTCCTCCTTCCAACACTACTGTATATTATATAGTGGATAATGTACCCCCTACTGTAATTTATAAAGATATTATGTTACCGAGGAGTTATGTGACCATATAAAAGCACGAGGCCGAAAGCCGAGTGCTTTTATACAGGTCACATAACTCCGAGGTGACTTCTAATATCTTTATAAATTATAGCAGGGGGTACATTATGTATTATAATCTACATTTTCTAGGTGCAGTGTCTTGATTCCTAAAGATGTCTGGCTTTGCTTTATGAACTACAAAATTAGTCTGTTTTGCTTCTGTCCCACTTGCTGTTCTACAGTACCTGTAGTTGAATTCCTAGTTTTGTTCTACCCTTGCCTTCTTGCCTGCCATGGGTAACATCATAGGAGAAAGGCCAGGGAAGGAGGGAGATTGAAGGTGGGAGAGAGAGAGGTTATGCAAAAACTGGGAGGGTCGGTGGAAAGAAGGGGGGGCAAGAACAGAGAGAGACCATGTGAGGGGAGGGAGATCGTAGAGGGTTCCTAGACAAAGTGAAAAATGGAGAGGCAGGTAGTGAAACTTGAGACAGGGGGTGTGAGAGAGATAATATGAAGAGGAAAGGGAGAGCAGTAAGGCATCATAGGATGAGGGAGCAGACGAGGATGTGCAGGGGGGAGCGAGAAATGAGACCGAAGCAATAAGGGGCAGTATCCGAGGAGTGAGAAAGTTTCCATTCTTAGGGGATAGAGGGCTGAGTTTTGTTCGCTTCTGTGAGACCCCCTCAATCCCAGCCTATCCCTCCTGTGCCCAGGAATAACCTCAGCGCTGATCATTCCCACGCTTACTTGTCTTTTAGAGCACAAGCCTTTCTGCTGCTGTTTCCCTTCCCTGCCTGCGTTGCCATTTGTTTCCTATTAGATTTATTTGGCTGAATGCAAAGTCCATTGGCTGCTGATATATATATATACAGTATATCGCCCTCCATGCATTAGAAACAGCAACAACAGCAGCAGGGCTACTTGGCAGCCCGAGCACTGTGTTAGGCTGCAGCAGTCACTCAGCACTAAACAAGCAGCGCTGCTCCTAACAGGAGGGGGGAGGGTGATTAACGCCATATTAGGTCAAAACCGCACCTCCTTAGATGTCTCCGACTGACAGTGCTGCTCCCCTGGCTGGGCTTGGAGGTTTGGCTCTCGTGAAAGGAGGAGCGCTCCGTGCTGCGTGTGCTGCGTAAGTAACATTTAATCCTGGCAGTCAGATGGGAGGGGGGAAAGAGCGGAGGAAGAGCTGCAGGGAGACGGAAGTGCTGACTCAAAGAAACGGCGCGTTCTGACATCAGAACGCGCCGTTTATAAGGATATAATTTACAGTCTGGTCCCATAGGGAAAGGACCAGACTGTAGATTATAGAGAAATATCTAGTATGGGTAAATCTAAAACAACTGGATTTGCTGAGTAATCTTCAGTTGAATTGAAGAAGTTGCTCGGATGAGTAGTGAAATGTCTTCAATGATTACTCAGCAAGTCCAGTTGTTTTAGATTTACCCATATACCATGACCTGGATGAATGAAAATCTTCAATGCTTGTGACAAATACTGAGTGTGACCAAAATCCCCTTCTACTGGTCCCATTTTATCCATAGCTAATTGACTAGTACACATCTAATCCAAGATGGTGTTTCTTCTTTGTTCTACTTTCCCGCCATATGGGGTTTACCTTGACGTGGTATGGTGGCTTTTCAACTTTATGATCATAACTTTGTAACTAAAAACCCCTGTTTTGTAAACATATGCATTTGCATTTATATTGAATTACTTATGAGACAGGGGCCCAGGGAAGTGCATTGTAAGTGGCTCTTCCATTCTACTTAAATTGGCCTTAAGAGTGCTTCCACCGTCCCCCTAGATTTTTGTATGTTCGTCTGGGGTGTAACCTGGCTGCGGCAGGTCACCCTCCTCTGCGGTTCCTTGGAGTTTATCCTAGCTGAGGCAAGAAGACTCCCTCCAACAGTTTGGATCTCCCTACCTCCCAGAGGACTGTTTGTACCTGGATCCCCTTGAGGTATGGTTATTCTGTGGATTCACCCAAAGGCACTTTGCTCCTTACCCCTTTGAAATTGCCCAAAGGAACTCCCTGACTTTGGATTTGGATTGGCCTGGAGGGTGTGACAAATACTGAGTGTGACCAAAATCTCCTTCTACTGGTCCCATTTTATCCATAGCTAACTGACTAGTACACATTTAAACCAAGATGGTGTTTCTTCTTTGTTCTACTTTCCCGCCAAAAAACTTTAAACAAAGGAGCTCCCAGGATAGCCCTCCAGAAGAGCTGGACAACCCCCTCCAAGGTATTTCCCCCTCCCCTAATGATGCAGCAGGGCCCCTGCCAATCAGACCTGCTTGGGTGGGGTTAACCAGAAGCAAGGCCGGCCTCCCAGCCAATCAACCCTAGGGGGTGGGGAAAAGGCCAGGTATACCAGAGGGGAGGGCTAGAGAGTTGTTGTTGTTCGTCTGGGGTGTAATCTGGCTGTGGCAGGGCACCCTCCTCTGCGGTTCCTTGGAGTTTATCCTAGCTGAGGCAGGAAGACTCCCTCCAACAGTTTGGATTCCCCTACCTCCCAGAAGACTGTTTATACCTGGATCCCCTTGAGGTATGGTTGTTCTGTGGATTTACCCAAAGGCACTTTGCTCCTTACCCCTTTGAAATTGCCCAAAGGAACTCCCTGACTTTGTATTTGGATTTGCCTGGAGGGCGTGTGCATCTTGCTGTGGACGCTCCAAGGGAAGCTCTTTGTTTCGGACCAGGAGTGTTTTGGACTTGGGGGAGTTCATATGCTAATGCCGTGTACCTGATCTACCGCTTGTTGTATATCTGAAATAAACTCCTGTGTAAACCCTTCTTACAAGTGTGGTATTTCCCTGTGTGTGCTAGTTGGTCATACGTCACACGTTTACGTGACATTCTGGTGGCAAGCGGTGCGGATAATGGAAACTAGCACATCAGGGAACTTCGCAAACCTTACAGCTCAGGAGATTACTGAGCTCAGGCTACCAACGCTACAAAGGCTCTGCCACACATGCGGTATTGACACAGTGGGAAAGCGGAGACAGGAACTCATAGAACTTCTCACACACCATTCTCTACCTACCCAGGAAGGTGATGCCCAGGGTGACCCAGAAACCCCTGAGGAGGGAGAAGAAAGCTATAATTTGCACCAAGATGCAGCTGGGGAACCTGAGGACAACACCGTTACCTTGTTTCAGAAACACCTTGCTGCTATTGGTCCAGGGCTGACCCCAGCAGAACGGCTAGAGGTATTGCGCCTAACTATACAGGGAAATCAGCCTAGGAACTTGAGTTCTGGGCCCACAGCAGGGCCAACCATTGCACGACAGCCAGTTGTGAAACTGACTCATGCTGCCTTCCCTGCCTTTGATGAGTCTAAGCAGAGCATAGACAGCTTCCTTCGCTCCTTTGAAGGTTTATGTGAGGACCACCAAGTTCCCCAGGATGAGTGGGTGCTTATTTTGGCTGGTAAACTCACTGGTAAAGCTAGCGAAGTCTATTTGGAAATTCCATACCCCCAGCGAGCAAATTATTGGAAAGTGCGTCAGATTCTCCTCGCCAGCTACGCCATCACTCCAGACTTCTACAGAAGAGCTTTCCGCACCCGGCGTAAAGCCTCCCAAGAAACTCACCAGGATTACGGGAATAAGTTGCAGAGGGATTTCCGCAACTGGGTACGGGGGAATAGAGTTAATTCCCTTGAGGATTTGTGCCAGTTGATGCTAAAAGAACAATTCTTCGAAAACTGCTCCCTTGAAGTGCGACAATGGGTTGGGGACCGTAAGCCTGGTACCTTGGAGGAGGCCACCCAGTTAGCAGATGAGTACCTGGAGAATCGTGTCCAGTCCCAGCCACTTACCCTACCCCTGAGTCCTACAAACCACTCCTGTGAGGCTGATCGTACCCATGCTCTACATGCCAGCCATGTGACAGTCAGGGCCCTTCCAGATTCTAAACCAATTAGGATTCCTCGGGCCTGTTTTATTTGTGGTTGTACTACTCACTTACAGGCAACATGCCCACGCAGACTCCCTAACCTGACCCCAATAAGACTGCCACCTGCCAAATCTGCAAATATTTTATCACAGGGGGTCACTGAGTGTCAAGTGCAGGATGCCCAAGAGACTGGTCCCCATATCTACAGGAAGCAACAAGTGAATATTGATGCATCAGACCTAAAAGAATTTAGAGTGTCAGCAGTCAACTTGTGTGCCCCAAAAAGGTGGGAGAACAACTGTGCACCCAGGAGAGGACACAGGGGTGTTCCACAGACAAGACTGGAACATCAAACAAAACTTATAACCCCTACTCCAATTCATAGTAACAGATACAAAGTCACCAATTCTCCAAACTGCAAAGTCTACATTGGAAACCTTGGCAAGCATGGCCATAAGACTATATTGGAGCAGGCATTTGGATATTATGGCCCTTTACGTAGTGTGTGGGTGGCCAGGAGCCCCCCGGGTTTCGCATTTGTGGAATTTGAACACCACAGAGATGCTGCTGATGCAGTACAAGAACTAAATAAACGGACTTTGTGTGGGCGTCAAGTTAAGGTCGAATTTGCATCCATAGACAGACAAAGTAGCAATAAGGCTCCTCAATCCCCATGCAAATGGCTCCCAACACAAAGCAGAATATGGACTGAGAGAAACAACTATGTCACCCAAAGATTTAATTGAGCCAGTGGGGCCTTCAAAGTGCAGCCGGGACTCACCCTACAAAGGGGATCCCCAGCAATGCACTTACTATGGGGGGGAAGAAATGTGACAAATACTGAGTGTGACCAAAATCTCCTTCTACTGGTCCCATTTTATCCATAGCTAACTGACTAGTACACATTTAAACCAAGATGGTGTTTCTTCTTTGTTCTACTTTCCCGCCAAAAAACTTTAAACAAAGGAGCTCCCAGGATAGCCCTCCAGAAGAGCTGGACAACCCCCTCCAAGGTATTTCCCCCTCCCCTAATGATGCAGCAGGGCCCCTGCCAATCAGACCTGCTTGGGTGGGGTTAACCAGAAGCAAGGCCGGCCTCCCAGCCAATCAACCCTAGGGGGTGGGGAAAAGGCCAGGTATACCAGAGGGGAGGGCTAGAGAGTTGTTGTTGTTCGTCTGGGGTGTAACCTGGCTGTGGCAGGGCACCCTCCTCTGCGGTTCCTTGGAGTTTATCCTAGCTGAGGCAGGAAGACTCCCTCCAACAGTTTGGATTCCCCTACCTCCCAGAAGACTGTTTATACCTGGATCCCCTTGAGGTATGGTTGTTCTGTGGATTTACCCAAAGGCACTTTGCTCCTTACCCCTTTGAAATTGCCCAAAGGAACTCCCTGACTTTGTATTTGGATTTGCCTGGAGGGCGTGTGCATCTTGCTGTGGACGCTCCAAGGGAAGCTCTTTGTTTCGGACCAGGAGTGTTTTGGACTTGGGGGAGTTCATATGCTAATGCCGTGTACCTGATCTACCGCTTGTTGTATATCTGAAATAAACTCCTGTGTAAACCCTTCTTACAAGTGTGGTATTTCCCTGTGTGTGCTAGTTGGTCATACGTCACACGTTTACGTGACAGAGGGCGTGTGCATCTTGGAGTGGATTGCTCCAAGGGAGGCTCTTTATTTCGGACCAGGAGTGTTTTGGGACTTGGGGGAGTTCACATGCTAATGCCGTGTTCCTGATCTACTGTTTGTTGTATATCGGAAATAAACCCCTGTGTAAACCCCTCTTAAAGGTGTGGTATTTCCCTGTGTGTGCTAGTTGGTCATACGTCACACGTTACGTGACATTTCTGGTGGCAAGCGGTGGGATAATGGAAACTAGCACATCAGGGAACTTCGCAAACCTTACAGCTCAGGAGATTACTGAGCTCAGGCTACCAACGCTACAAAGGCTCTGCCACACATGCGGTATTGACACAGTGGGAAAGCGGAGACAGGAACTCATAGAACTTCTCACACACCATTCTCTACCTACCCAGGAAGGTGATGCCCAGGGTGACCCAGAAACCCCTGAGGAGGGAGAAGAAAACTATAATTTGGACCAAAATGCAGCTGAGGACAACACCGTTACCTTGTTTCAGAAACACCTTGCTGCTATTGGTCCAGGGCTGACCCCAGCAGAACGGCTAGAGGTATTGCGCCTAACTATACAGGGAAATCAGCCTAGGAACTTGAGTTCTGGGCCCACAGCAGGCCCAACCATTGCACAACAGCCAGTTGTGAAACTTACTCATGCTGCCTTCCCTGCCTTTGATGAGTCTAAGCAGAGCATAGACAGCTTCCTTCGCTCCTTTGAAGGTTTATGTGAGGACCACCAAGTTCCCCAGCTACGCCATCACTCCAGACTCCTACAGAAGAGCTTTCCGCACCCGGAGTAGAGCCTCCCAAGAAACTCACCAGGATTACGGGAATAAGTTGCAGAGGGATTTCCGCAACTGGCTAAGGGGGAATAAAGTTAATTCCCTTGAGGATTTGTGCCAGTTGATGCTAAAAGAACAATTCTTTGAAAACTGCTCCCTTGAAGTGCGACAATGGGTTGGGGACCGTAAGCCTGGTACCTTGGAGGAGGCCACCCAGTTAGCAGATGAGTACCTGGAGAATCGTGTCCAGTCCCAGCCACTTACCCTACCCCTGAGTCCTACAAACCACTCCTGTGAGGCAGATCATACCCATGCTCTACATGCCAGCCATGTGACAGTCAGGGCCCTTCCAGATTCTAAACCGATTAGGATTCCTCGGGCCTGTTTTATTTGTGGTTGTACTACTCACTTACAGGCAACATGCCCACGCAGACTCCCTAACCTGACCCCAATAAGACTGCCACCTGCCAAATCTGCAAATATAGTATCACAGGGGGTCACTGACTGTCAAGTGCAGGATGCCCAAGAGACTGGTCCCAATATCTACAGGAAGCAACAAGTGAATATTGATGCATCAGACCTAAAAGAATTTAGAGTGTCAGCAGTCAACTTGTGTGCCCCAAAAAGGTGGGAGAACAAATGTGCACCCAGGAGAGGACACAGAGGTGTTCCCCAGACAAGCTGCAAAGTCTACATTGGAAACCTTGGCAAGCATGGCCATAAGACTATATTGGAGCAGGCATTTGGATATTATGGCCCTTTACGGAGTGTGTGGGTGGCCAGGAGCCCCCCGGGTTTCGCATTTGTGGAATTTGAACACCACAGAGATGCTGCTGATGCAGTTCAAGAACTAAATAAACGGACTTTGTGTGGGCGTCAAGTTAAGGTGGAATTTGCATCCACAGACAGACAAAGTAGCAATAAGGCTCCTCAATCCCCATGCAAATGGCTCCCAACACAAAGGAGAATATGGACTGAGAGAAACAACTATGTCACCCAAAGATTTCACTGAGCCAGTGGGGCCTTCAAAGTGCAGCCGGGACTCACCCTACAAAGGGGATCCCCGGCAATGCACTTACTCTGGGGGGGAAGAAATGTGACAAATACTGAGTGTGACCAAAATCCCCTTCTACTGGTCCCATTTTATCCATAGCTAATTGACTAGTACACATCTAATCCAAGATGGTGTTTCTTCTTTGTTCTACTTTCCCGCCATATGGGGTTTACCTTGACGTGGTATGGTGGCTTTTCAACTTTATGATCATAACTTTGTAACTAAAAACCCCTGTTTTGTAAACATATGCATTTGCATTTATATTGAATTACTTATGAGACAGGGGCCCAGGGAAGTGCATTGTAAGTGGCACTTCCATTCTACTTAAATTGGCCTTAAGAGTGCTTCCACCGTCCCCCTAGATTTTTGTATGTTCGTCTGGGGTGTAACCTGGCTGCGGCAGGTCACCCTCCTCTGCGGTTCCTTGGAGTTTATCCTAGCTGAGGCAAGAAGACTCCCTCCAACAGTTTGGATCTCCCTACCTCCCAGAGGACTGTTTGTACCTGGATCCCCTTGAGGTATGGTTATTCTGTGGATTCACCCAAAGGCACTTTGCTCCTTACCCCTTTGAAATTGCCCAAAGGAACTCCCTGACTTTGGATTTGGATTGGCCTGGAGGGCGTGTGCATCTTGGAGTGGATTGCTCCAAGGGAGGCTCTTTATTTCGGACCAGGAGTGTTTTGGGACTTGGGGGAGTTCACATGCTAATGCCGTGTTCCTGATCTACTGTTTGTTGTATATCGGAAATAAACCCCTGTGTAAACCCCTCTTAAAGGTGTGGTATTTCCCTGTGTGTGCTAGTTGGTCATACGTCACACGTTACGTGACAGTCCTATTATAGAGAAATGTAAATTTAGTGTTCTTCTCCCTCGGTAATGGCTGCCTTTTTAGTTAAGCATGGAGCCGCCAAAATAAATGAACATGCAAAAATCTTCTTTCTCCCCCTAGATGCGAACATGGTTAATCATTTAGTGCACTGTTACAAACAGAGACATTTACAGCACACAACTTTCAGTACGCAGCGCATTCTTGGGGTCTTTGTCTTATACAAGGAGCAATGCATGGTGGGCTTTTTTCCCCTCTACCTAGCGTTTCTGTGGAAAGTGAGGATTTGCAACTTGTAAATGGCTTCAAAATTGAGCGACTTAGGACTATGAAAGAGGATTCAGATATTCCTTTCCAGAGAACCAATATTGAGTTTGGCCATTCCTTGTCTTTTAGTATCATTAGCCATTATTAGCCCTTCAGTAAAATTCTGCTCATCTAAACTGTTCTAATTCTGACTGCAGATAGATGGTAGGAAGAATGTAAATGTACAGATGGTATAAATATCCTAAAGGGGTGCTTATTTGGGGGCTGCTTTTTGGCAACTCTTTCTTTAAGATCTTCAGTGTGCTGCCACATTTACCAATTTTACTTGCCAATCATCTTAATTACAATCCACAGCAGGTGGATATATGAATTACAGTTTGGGTGCCATTGAAATGTGAATATGTAATATACTGTACCTGAAAGGCACCCTTGTCTAGCAAACCAAGTCTCAAATAAACACAGATCTAAAGAAACATACAAAAGCTTATCAGGTTATACTTACTGAAACAAACAAGCTCAACACAGCTCCACAGAGAAACTCATGCACAGACACATGGTAAGATAATCTCTGTGTCTCCCTGCACTTTGCATATGCCAAGCAGTGTAAAGCAGACATACACTTTCTACATACTGTATATTTTGGCATAAAATACATATAGTACATGTACTATTCTAATGTACTATTAGAACTATTTCCGTGGCTGGGGTGTGATACATCTCATGGTGCTTTTAAATTCGAATTTGTGAGTTTTGACACCAAAAAAAAAAATTCAAAAATTCAAATTTGAATTTACTATTCAAACCTTAATAAATGATGATTGATAGGTTATATTGTAGCTAATAACCAGGGTCAAAATTAGAGACTCAAGTGGCATGGGACATGGATTGTTCAAGTTTCCAAGGTCAGGAAAGGTACTTGACTTAGGTGCCCTTAATGGCCAATACCTTATTGGCCTGGTATTGTGTAACGTGCGGTGTCCCAAATCCAGAACTAACTCCAAGGTCCCGGTCTCAGCTCACTCTATTGCCAATAGCAACCGCCTTTGGCTTTGGGAGGAGCCCTCCACTACTAAGATGCCACTAGGGCTTAAGGTGGCCATAGACGCACAGATATTATCGTATCAAATTAATTTTTGTACAAAATTCGGTGCTGTATGGCGGGAGACGAGCTGGCTGATATTGGCAGATGACTTGGATATTGGTCGACTCCTCAATTGGCGAAAAATTCAGCTCTACACTTCTGTATTGAAATGAATGCTCTTTCTTGGAAAGAAAGATCGTAATTATTACGTCTATGGCTACCTTTGACATGAGAGAACCAGGGAGAGAGTTCTGGGGGAGCAAGGGAACAAAACGTATAAGGAGGGGATGGGGGAGCAGACAGCGTAGTCTTGAAGCAAGCTGGGTCAAAGCAACAGACAATGCGGTACCAAACAGTAGGCAGGAGCGTAGTCGAGGTCACAGGCCAAGTTCAAAAACAACAGACAATGCTCAGTATCCCAGAGAATAGTCAGTAACAGGCAATGGTCAGAACAGGCGGCAAACTTGGAAAGATCAGGAACAGGCAAGGTCAGGAACGGACTGAACAAACTAGAATAGCTTCCAGGAACTATGGAGAATAGACCAACGTTGGGCAATAGTAAAAAGGAACATGCGCCTTTAAATATTTGAATTTCGCAACAACCTCGATGATGTCAGATGTGCGTCAAAAGCCTGGAAGAGGCGTGGACGCAGTGTCAAACAGGGATCGAAGCACTGCGGGCGTCCCCGTCAGCCCACTGGACCACTAGGTATTCTCACACATTGCCTACTATAAAATAGTATTCACATTAGCATTTAACATGTCATTGCAAAAAGCTTTTATTTCAGGCTTTATCTTTCTGTGCCACAGCAAATTGTTTTCTAAAATTAAAACTTGGCTTGATCTCCCTAAGATTAGCATAACTTCCCTTGAATGTTATTTTAGAACTGTTAAAAATAAGAGAAAACATTTTAATGCTTTAAAAATATCAGGGGCACTTCTTTAGGTGCATTTTTTTTACTTTAAGTATATCTCAGATTTTTCTGATAATCTTGGCACTTGGCTGAGGAATACTTAGAGGCACATTTATCAAACGTTTTAAAATTCCCATAAACTCTTTTCTCAGAAAAAACTTCCAGGAATGCCAGGAAGGCTGCAAACATCACCAAATTGATCCCTGGACCTCTCCCATTGACTTATACAGGGCAAGTTTTAGGTGGCAAATAGTCAAATTTGAGTTCTTAAAGGGCCAGCGTATGACAAATCTCAAAATTAGAATTTCGAATTAAAACTCGAATCGATTTTGGATAATTCACATTTTGACCATGGAAAATATTCACAGTCAATGAAAAATGGTAGTTGTAGTGCTAGTTATAGACCCATATAGTTATAGGTTAATACACTAAGGGGGTTATTTATTAAAGTAAAAAGTCGAGGTTTTTTTACTATATAATCTGAATTTTTACTGGTAAAAAAAACTTGTATTTTTCAGAATTTATTAAACCCAGAGGGTGGGAAAAGTCCGAATAAAAAAGTACTCCAACTCAGACCTGCTGAGAAATAATTAACTTGTCGAGTGTGCTCTATCTTCTCCATCTATCACTAAAAGATATCCTAGTAAAAATGAAACCAAATACTTGAGCAGATGCTAACCCTGCTGAAGGGTAGTTCAGCTGTCAAGGTAACAGTTTTTCATGTCTCTAATAAAATTAGATACTTTGCTTACGTGTATGTGTATGTAGGAGTAAGTGTAGAGAGACATGAATTGAAGTGCTGCAGCTCCAATTCCTTGTTTTACTACAACTTAGATCTTTTTGCTGACAAGCAAGGTACCCCACCCATGAACTTGCCCATGAAAGAGCATTCTCTAAACCATATTCTATTCATGTTTTTTAATAGTAGTCTGTTTTTGCATCTAACTGATATCCCCAAAGTGAAAAAGATATATTTGTGAAAGTAGAAGCGGTACATTATGTTTAGAGACAAAGGGGCGAATTTACTAAAGGGCGAATTTTTTCGTTTGAAGGCTTCGCCACACTTCACACCATTTCGGCAGGTGCAAATTCACTACCACTACACTAAATAAGTAAAATGCAAAGTTGCATCTCGGCAGCTGAACACTGGTGATGTATCACTAGCATTAATTCGTCAGCACGAGCATTTCATAGCAAACGTTCGCTAACGGTCGTTTCTACCTAGCAAACTTTGTTTGTACATATAGGTTGTATATGTCTTTATTAGAGATGTTGGTGCAAATGCTTAAAGTGGCCACTTATTAAAAATGTCCAAGGAAGCAAAATAAAGTAAAAAGAGATCCTCTAATGCCCTAGACATGAGCCCACCCTAAAACAAATGGGGCATGACCCTCAAATGGTAAGAAAGGTTAAAACAACATTTTTCAATAGTTACTAATTTTAAAGACAATCCCACTCTAAAATATAGAATATGATGTCACTGACATAAGATTAAGGAAGATGTAGCTTCATCTTATCGGTTCGCCAGGTCTAAGCTGATTAAGGAAACTGTAGCGAAAGAAGAAATGTTCTGTAACATTCACACTTTAGTGGATTTGCGGAGTAACGAAAGGGTGTGAAACTGCGCTAGCGACAGTCTCTTTCATTAGCAAATTGTCCTCTATGCCTGTTAGTAAATTGGAGATGTCCCTGCGGATGTTATTTCTGGGAATTTTCGCTAGTGACGGCCACTTTGCCCTTTAGTATATGTGCCCCAATGTTTTCCACAACTCAATAAAAAATACCAAAAATCTGAAAAGTCATTATAATACTATCTTATAATAGGAAAGAAACTAATTCAATGAAATATGCAACATGCATAATATATTTTTGGAAAAGTGGTATTGCAGTAGTTGTACAAGTATGGGATCCGTTATTCCTTATTGGAAGCGAAACCAGCCTGTTGGGTTTATTTCAATAGGGAGAGCAAAACCGCTCCGACTCACCGCAAGTTGATCAAAGGCAGCCGGCACAATAAATCCGGATCTGGGTGCTGGAACTTCGGCGTCCCACGCTGTAGAGAATAAAGATGAATGGAGAAGAGCGATTCCGCACACCAGGCCGTTAGTTAAAATAGAAAATCTTTATTAGACCATGTTTAAAAATACACGCTGTATCTTCCGCTTAAGCGGAAGATACAGCGTGTATTTTTAAACATGGTCTAATAAAGATTTTCTATTTTAACTAACGGTCTGGTGTGCGGAATCGCTCTTCTCCATTCATCTTTGTTGGGTTTATTTAATGTTTATATGATTTACTAGTAGACTTAAGATATAAAGAACCAAATTACAAAATGATACGTTATCTGGAAAACATTCTGGATAACAGGTCCCATACCTGTATAATAAACAAGAAGTTTAAAACAAGCACATCATATGGGGTTACAATGAGTCAGACTGGGCCAGTGGTAGATCAGAAAAAAATCCAAGTTGGGACCCAGAACAAGTCATGTGTTATTGCTGCTATACATTCACTACTATACTGCTATACACTATACATTCACTACTACATTTTTCTGCTCGTCTCATTCCCTCTGCATGTTATGCAGCTCCACTAAGTGATATTTACGCAACTTGTTCTTCATCCCCCATAACTAGATGTGATTTTCTGCAGCAGAAGTAATCAGGAAATTGTTCAAGAACATCTCTTTACTAAAAGGAATAATGAGCAACCATTAATTAAAAAAAAAAAAACTGCTATGGTATGTTTGTCTTTTATCCATTACACTGTTAAATGGAAATTGAGAACTTGAGGGTCTTGTATACACACACACACACACATATTTGGTATACTGACAGATATGACACTTATTTCCTCCAAGAGTTCTATTTACTGAGTTTGGGGTACTTATGACCTTTAACAGATGTTGTTGGAGCAAAGAAACAAAACAACACGGGGCTCTACAGTAACTGGATTAGTTCTTTTATATTTTTTTGAAGAAAGACAACCCTAACCTAAGATGACATCCCTTACACCAGTGCTGTCCAACTTCTGTGGTACTGAGGGCTGGAATTTTTCTGACCTACATGGCGGAGGGCTGATAATGGAAGCCAGTGTTGACCACTCCCTGTTTTTAAACCACACCCACTTTAAACCACATCCGTGTTACCACAAGACCATGTCCACATTAATGGTGGTAGCACACCAAAAAACCAAATAGTAGGTTATCACTCAACACTCATATGTGAAAAAAGTTAAGTCATAATAAGACTTACCCTTAAATCATATGCCTCATTCTCCCCTGTGGATAACACATCACCCCCCAGCACAAGATTTTCAAATGCTAACAAACCCCCAAAACAAATACCAGGCTTATAGTCCACAGGCAGAGCAGTGCACACACAGGAAGAGTATGGCACACACAGGGAGCATAGGACAGACAGAGTATGGCACACACAGGGAGCATAGGGAAGGCAGAGAATGGCACACACAGGGAGCATAGGGCAGGCAGAACAGAGCAGGACACAGGGAAACCTATCAGGACCACTCTAAGATATACTACATACAGTGCTGGTTCCCCTTCAGCAGGCAAACAGGTAAACAATGTGGCAGTTTCAGTCTGGGACTGAAGTGTGAACAGTACAGGGATTTAGGGGTGTGAACAATAGAGGTGTTACAGGTGTGAACAATATAGGGGATTACAGTCTGAATTTGAGGTTTAAATAATGCAGGGGTCAGTTAATCTCTGTAGTGATACCTTTTAAATCTTACATATGGTAAGCAGACACAACAGGCAGACTTTCATGTGGGGGCCATACAAGGGGGGGGGTTGCAGGCCGTCAGTTGGACAGCCCTGCCTTAGACCATCAACTCATACAAATCAATCAAAGATGGCATGGAAGTTACTGACTAGGTGCTCTGAAGAATTATATAAAAGGTGACAACTTCAAAAGATAATACCTCCAAGGGGTATCCTATCAGGAATAGAACAGTGTTTTCTATCAAATAACCTCAAATAACTACTAGAATCTACAGGAGCAACTGAAATACGGTTAAAGTCTTCCTTTGTGTTTTTCCTCATATGGCAATAACCTTTAGATTTTCGAGGATTAAGACACCCATTAACTAAAGTATGTTAAAATTAGGGATGCACCGAATCCACTATTTTGGATTCGGCCGAACCCCCGAATCCTTCTCGAAAGATTCGGCCGAATACCGAACCGAATCCGAATCCTAATTTGCATATGTAAATTATGGGTGGGAAAGGGAAAACATTTTTTACTTCCTTGTTTTGTGACAAAAATCACCTCCCCACTCCTAATTTTATATGCAAATTAGGATTCGGTTCGGCCAGGCAGAAGGATTCGGCTGAATCTGAATCCTGCTGAAAAAGGCCGAATCCTGGCCGAAATCCGAACCGAATCCTGGATTCGGTGCATCCCTAGTTAAAATAGTCTGTAAACCATTGCCCATCGACAATAATGTCCATTTAAGTCTGATGTACTTAATTTTGCTTGCAATAGCTGCCTTTAGTTAGCATTTATTTTTGATGGCCGTTTAAGTCAGCTCAATTTTCTGCAGCATATCTTGCAGATTTTTGGGCACCAAATACAACTATTGTGAAAGACAACCATTATAGTTTATATGAAGAGGCACAAAAATAATCCAGAATTAGAGAATCACGCTAAACTAACTAAACTGTTCATTTTAATCTCATGTTCAGGGTAGATACTTGTAGGGGCAGATTTATCAAGGGTCGGATTTAAAATTTGAAATCTGAATTTTCTAGTTTTTTTAATGTCAAAACGGTCAAATTTGACTAGGGAGTTATTCAAATTTTATTTTAGTTTTTCTATAAATTCTAATTCAATTTCAAGATTTATCATACTCTGGCACTTTAAGAACTCAAATTTGACTATTCGCCACCTAAAACCTGCCAAATTGTTGTTTAAGTCAATGGGAGAGGTCATGGGATTAATTTGGAGTTGTTTGCAGCCTTCCTGACATTTTTCAGGTCAATCATATTCACTTGAGTTAAAAAAATTAGATTTTTTTAATACATTTTGATTGGTCGAATTTAGAGTTCATGGGAGTTTTAAAAAACTTACATGAATTAGAAATTCGACCCTTGATAAATGTGCCTCGAAATGTGCTTTTCACCTGCCCATAAGTTGTGGTCAAATCAGCCCAAAGTTTTAAAAGGGTTTAAAAAAACACCCTCAATATTTAATGACATAGGAGATGTGTGGGCTCCCTGGTGGTGATGGGATACACCACAATATGGGTGGGACTTGACTAGAAGTTTGGTCTATGACCTGCCCATGAAACTTTTCTGGGATTAGTATGTCCCATGTGTTTCAGACCAATCTGCATATCATACTAGGGATGCACCGAATCCACTATTTGGGATTCGGCCGAATCCCAGAATCCTTCGTGAAAGATTCGGCCGAATACCAAGCCGAATCCGAAAGGAAAGGAAAAAGTGGAAAAAATCCTTCATTTGTGACGAAAATTTTCATACCTGTCACGTGATTTCCCTACCTGTCCCTAATTTACATATGCAATTTAGGATTCGGATTCAGTTCGGCCTGACACAAGGATTTCAGCGAATCCGAATCCTGCTAAAGAAGGCTGAATCCCGAACCGAATCCTGGATTTTGTGCATCCCTATATCATACGTTGATGAAAATAGTCCCATCGTTACCAGAAAATCGTTCCCTGCACAGAACAAAATGAGTAAAAAGTCATATATAAACATCATAATTTACTACAGAACTTAAGATAAAATATTTTCAGGCACATGTCAAATAATATTAACATACTAGCCCTTTAATGGAGAAGCCGTCTAAATTACTAAATTACTAAACTAAGCACTCACAGTACAATTAAGCCTCAAGGATTTAACTAATCTGCGCTGCATGTAAAATTAGATGAGATTAGGTTACCGGTCTCAGCTGAGAAGATATGGGATCATTTCCCATTTGTACATGCAAATGTTCTGAAATATTTACATAATAGCATAAGGCTTTGTTGAACACTGCACATAGAAGGGACTCCCCAAATTTTAAGTATTCATATACTGGATGTGTGTACTTCCATAAACGAAAATGTATTCAGCTGAGACAGAGTGCCCCGCAGTTATTTTTATATATTTATTTTTTATGGGGGAAAAAAGATAAATAAATCATAAGCATGCCAGCAATTAAAAGCTGGCAAACTGCCATATTTTCATACTGAATAATTTCTTCACATATTTTTATATTAAATAATAACATTACATTTCAGAGTGCCCCGCAGTTATTTTTATATATTTTTTTGGGAGGGGAAAAAAGATAAATCATAAGCATACCAGCAATTAAAAGTTGGAGGTGTGGCAAACTGCCATATTTTCATACTGAATAATTTCTTTACATATTTTAAATATAACCCCCTTCCCTTTATGTGAATGACAGCTGTAGTAGCCACCATATAAGATACATATTATAAAGGTACTGATTTTTTCCTATAGGTCCCTGCACTCTTACAAAAAGAAACCAATGTCCGTAAAATTGCCAAACGTGCTTTTTTCTGTCTTCTGTTTCAAATACTTGTGGAGGCCACAGATCTAAAATAGACTGGGAAGTTCCTTGTTAAATAAACTGCCTAAAATATGAATAAAAAGAAAAACATGTATATAACACATTGATTACATTCTCTTTCAAGAGCTGTTTAATTTCCCAGTGCTACATAAATGGTAACAACAATTTAAAATGTAAAGTTTTTTAAATATAGATTAAACGAGATACATTTGGTAAAGATCTCTCCCTCTCTCTCTCTCTCTCTCTCTCTCTCTCTCTCTCTCTCTCTCTCTCTCTCTCTCTCTTTCTCTCTATATATATATATTGTATATACTGTATATCTATAACTATTTTTCTATACAGAATACCTATTTAGCTATCTATAGGTAAATGCCAGTGGCGTAACTAGATATTACTGGGCCCCACAGCAAATTATTTTTCAGGCCCCAAAAATTTTTAGCAGTTTTCTTGTTTTACCAATATTTATTGAAACTGTATATGAATTAGGTCCTTGTGGGGCCCCTATACCTCCTGGGCCCCCCTGCAGGCGCAGGGTCTGCTTCCTCTATAGTTACACCCCTGGTAAATGCATAGAAAATGTAATAGAGACTGTAAGGGGATTATTTATAAAAATCTGAATTTTTCTGATTTTTTAAATAAAAAAGTCCGACCCAACTAGAATCCTTTTTTTGACCTAATATATTATTAAAAAAGCTTGATTTAATTGGTTCTGGTAAAAAAAATCGATAGAATCAAGCAAAAACCCAAATTGGATGTTTTTTCACAGTTTTTTACCCGAATCTCTCTACTTTTTCAGGCTTTTTCCCGTAAAGCCTGAATCTTTATCGGATTTTTGCCAGAAAAGGTCGGATTTTTGGGCTTATTCCAGCGCAGACCACAGAAACATCAAAATAGGATAGGGACCTCTACTGTTGACTTATACACAACCTCGGCAGGTCTGAGGTGGCGGATTTTCGAATTCGGCTTTTTGCTGCATCAGGCTTTAATAAATCTTTTGAGTTTTAAAAAAAAAATGAAAAATTCTAGTTTTGCCTCAAAAAGCCCAACCGGAGTTCAGTAATTAACCCCTTAATGTATGTACGTTTTTACCTACTCTGATATTCAGGTTGTATTACAATTGTAGGAGCAGCCAGAAACTATTTGTATGTAAAAGCTTTAAATACACTTTTTAAATCAAATAAATTCCAGAGCACAATGTAATGAAATGAACAAAGCATGTTGTATATTAAAATGGATTACGATAGGAACATATAACCAGCCTTTTTAATTATACTTCAACCATGGTGACAACATAGAAGCAGAGTGAAGACACAACTCACCAGGAGCTCCACTATATCTAATCAGCTACTTCCTTTCAGTGGTCCTCTGTATGTGGCCTTTGTATTCCCAGAGAACAGAGGCAGCATCACTTTGTGTCAGCCATGTCAGATGCAGATGCTGCAGGTCACCTGATGCTGAGAAGCCGGAGTGGAGCAGGCAGGCTGAGCAGAGAACCACAACAACATTCAGGCATAGCTTACTTCCAGCTGTGGGAAGAAGTGTCTGTGCTACAGATGTAAAGTGGATTATCATTGGCTGAGGCTGTCTCTTCCTCACGGGTGACTGTGCTCTGCTTTCTGATTAGCCAGTGGGATTTTGAAGTGCAGTAGGTTACTGTCCTAGGCAAGCTGCTGAGCAGGAACAAGTCTGCTTGCACTGTGTAGAGCTGCTGCTGCTCCTGTCCCTGGGGATAGGATGGCTGCACCCAAATGTAAACAATATCATGTTGCAAGAATCATTCAAAGAGGCCAATGGTGCATGAAGAGAAACAGCTAAATCTGTGAGATTGTTTTTAGTGACATGAATGAGGGATGGGTGAATAAAGCAAGTGGAAAAACATGTTTATTGCTGCACTACTCAACGTTACACCAGTCGAGGTGATATAAACTGCAAGAGACGGACGCTGATTTTATTTTTATAGACATTGTAATATTCGGACATTTGATAAACAATATTAACCCATACAGGAGGAGAGAGGGCAGAGATAATAGCAAATGCAAAGCCCTCTTTTTCTGTGGCATTTGGATTCCAGTGCAATTAAAAAGAAATGCTATGCACCTTAGCTGTCAAACCGTGCTACAGATTTTCAGTAAATACTGTTCATACTGTATGCAATAAGGAATACTAAGCAACATACACAAGCAACTGAGAAAATGTCTAAAAATACATGAAGATTCACCCACATTTAATATATGAGACAGTCATGGTGAAATTGGGGAAAAGTAACTACTTTTTAAATAATAGACTTTTGTCTTTTGACCCAACAACCTCTAAAGAAGTTGTTCCGTCTTTGGAAAAAATCACCTCTGACCATAGACATAACTTAGAAGGGCTGCCCCTTCCCTACAAAGAAAATCTTTGGGGGACTCAGCACACGCAGTCCCTCCTAGCCAGTTTCCTGCAACCTCCCCAGCCTGGTCGACCATCAGTCCACGTTTGTTGCTGAAGACATTGCAGCAGACGTGATGATATTTTGTGGTGGAGTTGTGATGCTGGGGTTCAAAACCAGACTGCTGTGGCCATTATGGCATTGCCTCAGACAGTAAGTTGCTTTGGCTTTACAGTATAGATATAGGTATTTTTTAACAATAGAATGAAATTGTCCTGTTATAAGGAAGCTGGTGAAAGGAAAATATAAATATGAGGAGCACTTATAAAAATATGTATTGTAACAAAGCAGCTGGGGTAGTTATAGATGGGCGATATGTTTCTCCCAGGGTGTAATATAATACAACACCCTGGAACATGGAATAATTAATACAGACCAAAGCTGCAAGGTAATTGCTGCAGCTAAAGTACCTGACTGACCTTGAGAGGAGGGACCCCTCCGACCTCAGAGTGTAAGAGTGAGAGAGAAAGAGCAGGAGCTGAACTGCACAATAAAGGTACTGGTTACCAATGACCACCCAACTATTGTTAGGTTGCCAACTGTGTTTAGCCAGCGCTTTGGTGCAAGGGTTTATTTTTCCTTGTTTTTTCATTTGTTCCAAAGACTGTGTAACAGAATAAAGAGGAGCGACTTCTGAGACTGCTTTGTTTACCCTAAAAGACTGTGGAAAGCGACCCAAGACACTGACCCAGGTACCCCTATAGGTCTAGTTGTCACAGTATATAAAACACCAAAAGCTAAAATTTTGCTCTACTTCACATGCACTTAGGGTCAGATTTACTAAAGGGCAAAGTGGCTAACATCAGCGTTGCCACCCGCAGGGACATCGCCAACTCACTAACTTTATACTATTTACACTATTTCATACTGCACAGCTCATCTGTTGTCTGCTATGTATCCTTTCCTGTGCCTTTTCTCCTTTTTCAGCTTTGAATGTCTGCCCCCATGGGTACATAGCAGCTTGTTTATGTAAACTACTGTTGAGGTTCTGAAGCAAACACACCCATTTTACCAATGCAGCACAAGCATACATTATATTTTCATTACATGAAAACATTTTCATTTTTTGGTGTTTCATTAAGTTTATGACGTCCTTCAGCTTTAACTCCCAAAACGACTTATTTACATTTCTCCAGGGTTTGCAATGCAGTAATGCTGCAGACATTTGTAGGGGCTATGAAAGAGTTAACTTCCACTACTGTGCAGGAAGTGTCTTAGAGACACCCTGTGCCCTATAGGAGTGAGCTTATCCCACTGATCCTGATGTATTATGGATATTTCCTGGTATAATTAATGGGGAGGCATCTCAAAGTTCTTCCGTTTTGGACTTCACGTTAAACAGGAAGATGTATGTGCTGGAGGCCTGAAGCAAGATGAAGCCTCTGTAAATGAGGTGTAAGTTGGGAACAACGCCCCCATGAATACCAATGACCCCCTTTTACAGTCAGCTATAGGAGTGTGAGACAGTCAGGAATAGCTAGCAAGAGCATTTCTATACTGGGGGTAGTCATCTCCATGCGCCACCCACCAGTTGCAGGGTCCGAAGTGGAATGAGACTCTTGGCCAATAGACTCTTTATTGAATGCATTCACTTTCACAATACTGGATTCATATTGCATCCAGATAACTCCTTATTTTAGCTTTGCTGGATGTGAATTGAGGGGAAGGATACAACAGGGTTCATAGCTCAGCAACATTGTCTGTGGTATGATATATTGCAATGGTTACCCACTGAGCATAAGGTACAATAAAATAAATGTACCTCCATCATTAGAGGAAGTTCAACAATAGCTAGGAGGAAGGACCACTCAACAAAATTTTTGTTGTTTTAATTCAGAGATCTAAAGCTTGAAAATGTTATGCTGGACAAGAGCTGATACACCGCTTAGTGATTGCTATTGAAATCTATGTACATAAATTATTCTCTTTGTCTATGAATCTTTTATACAAGTTCAATGTATTGTAATATTGTAAAGGATCAAACAGGATCAAAGGGGCGCGGGCCCAGATGCAATCGCATGCAATACCCCTGGTAGTTCCACTACTGTAACTTGTTCTGTTGAACATTGCAAGAGTGGTACAGGCAACTGCAAACACTTTTTTCAGTTTCAGATTGTTTCTCAGATATAAAGATATTTTTCAATTGCTTTACATGTTTTATTTTTGACTGCTTTTCCAGAACTGAAGTTAAATGCTAATGTCTGGTGTTTCAGTCTGGCTGCTCAATCCAGGTACAGATTCTGAACTGTTACAATTTGCTACATTAGTTGATACATTTCTCAGCAACCATTGTATCAATACTACAGCTGGCTTTAAAGGGGAACTCTGACTTCCAAACTAAAATTTGATAAAGAGGCCCACATAATACAGAAACCCCTAATATACCCATCACAGTTACATGTTTCTTCAAAAAGTATGAATAAATGCGATTTTCTATGCTGCAATCCAGCTGGTCAACAGTTCTTCTCTTTCTGCATCATTTGAAATCCTGGCAGGAGGAGGGACTAAAACACTGATGTTACAAATTGTAACAACTTCTGCACAGTTTACAGTCAGCATGCAGGAACTACATTACCCACAATGAATTGCACTGTGATGTACGGAACGCATTTTAGGACATCATCAGGAGAACACACGCACCTGCATGCATTCTCATAAAGAAGACATATGCAGACTAGTCTCTTATTCTACTCACTCAAAGAAAATGCAGTCACACCTCCGTGCTGCCCACATTTGCTGTTGCAATCTACCCCCTTGTGGCTCATTCCTCAGCCCTCCCTTCTCGGACCTCAGCCCTCATTACAAAAGCCCTCCGTCCTCAGCCCTCCCTCCTCAGTTCTCAGCCCCCTCCTCAGCCCTCCGTGCTCAGACCTCAGCTCGTAAGCCAGTCTGATAGCTGAGGAGGGAGGGCTGAGGAGTGGCCTGAGAGCTGAGGAGGGAGGGCTGAGGACCGAGGGGGGAGGTCTGAGGACCCAGAAGGGAAGGCTGAGGAATGAGCCACGGGGGGGGGGGGAGATTGAAACAGCAAATATGGGCAGCACGGAGGTGTGACTGCAATTTCTTCGGATAAGTGAGTAGAATATGAGATGAGTTTGCATACTTCTTTACGAGAGCGCTTGCAGGAGTGTGTGTTCTCCTGATGATGTCCGTAGTGATGTTCTGTTTCTTATTAAAATGGTGTTTGGAGGATACAGTCTAAGGACAGCTGGCTGTTGATACAAAGTAACAGTAGTCAGCCAGCTCAGCAAAGTAGTGAGAAAAATCATCAGAAGAGCAGGGGGCTAGGCTTAAGGAACTGTCAGAAACCATTAAAAGTCATGAAAAGTCTGTATATTTTTTAATTAATGTATATTGCAAGCTTGCTTGACATTATGTATACTTATCAAAAAGTTTAAGTTACTAAACTGAAAAAAAGTGTTGGAAGGTGAAACACCTTTAAAAATATTTTATAATAATAACCAACACCAAATTTGATTATGTTTGTCTTAAAGGTGAAACAAACCCTTAATAAAAAAAAACCCTACCCCCTTACCCTACATAGACCCCCTCCTTCCTCCCCCAGCCTAGCTGCCCCCCCCTGGGGCAAATGCCCCTAACTCTTTACTTATCCCTCCATGCAGATTATGTCCAGCGGAGTTCAAGGGCGCCATCTTCAGCCGCTTTGGTAATCTTCGGAATGAGACCTGCGCTTCTGCAATTTTCATGAGTTTCGGCGCATGCGCAATTGTCGCAAATCAGAAACTTTGCCAGGCTCATTCCAAAGATTACCGAAGAGAAGAAGATGACTGACGTGAACTCCGTTGGACAGAATCTGCATGGAGGGGTAAGTGAAGAGTTAGTAGCATTTGCCCAGGGGGAGGGAGGAAGCTAGGCTGAGGGGAGTAGGGAGGGGGGTCTATGTAGGGTAGGGGGTAGGGTTTTTTTCCTTAAGGTTTTGTTTCTCCTTTAATCTCAAGAAGTAATCTTGTCTGTAATAAGCTAAAAATAAAATGCCTTGAGCAATCAGTAGAAGAAAATAGCATTTAGCTGCCCTCATGTGGAAAGAAGCTGTACTGCATATCACAGAACAGTAAAATAAATGTAGTATTTGAGGGAAACATTATTAAACATAGATAATTCCTTTTCAGTATTTCATGTCAGTGTTTAGGGAATTTGGTAGCTTTAGCTTTTATAGTGACATGCAAGCTGGATTTTGAGCAGAGAAGAGAACAGTATTCCAAAAATGACAAAACAGGACGTTTTATTTGGAAGTACTCACATAGCTCAGTCTCCTTTTGTCAGAATAAACTGCTTGTCTAAGAACTATTTAGACACTTTATATGTCTCTTTATACAAGTGCTCCCTAAAAGGGACTGATAACAAAATAACCAACACCCTGTTCATCCACAGTAAGGCTCAATTTTTAGAATTTTAAGAGTGAACCAGAGGCCTCAAGAATTTTAACAACTACTTTCTATTGCAGGACACAATCAACAGTTGGCCTTGAATTTACTTTCTACTTGGCCCTGAACTGAGTTTTAATCAGCATTTACAATTCTGTCTTTGTGAAGTAATTATGTGAAATCACATCTGAGGACAAAAGCTTATCAAGATTTTCAGTGCTGTTAATAGGTTGTAGTTGGCTCTGCTTAGGAAACCGTAATACCAGCATATATGGGGAAACTGATGCCAAGCTTTGCAAGATATATTAGAATTAGGCAAATCATCTTGTATTCATGAACACACATTGCAAGCCTTTAACTGAAGGTCCAATTGAATAGGGAAAAGAAGGTGTGTTTTCATTACAGTACATAGCCACCTTTTCCAGTACATAAAACCGAATGCACAGACGGAGCAGACCTTATTGCAGGATGTAGCACACATATCTCACCCTTTATTTAATACTGTCATGTAAAATGTGCCAAGTGTTATTGGAGTTACGATCTCCTCTGTTTATGTTCGCCTCTGCAGTTCTTGCCCCTTTCTTTTTCATATCATAAGCTCACTAACTCTACCTGAATACTACTCCTGAGATTTTAGACCTCCAACAACTCACATGGTATAGACAGAATGTGGTTTAATTTCCCTTTGTGTAGGGCAGTGGTCTGAACACCCACAATTCAGGGCCGGAACTAGGGGTAGGCAGAGTAGGCACGTGCCTAGGGCGCAAAAGCTAGGGGGGCGCCAGGCACATACCTTCTCTGACGCCTACCCCATGTCCGGTCGCCTCTCTCAAACAGTTTCTTCTATTTGGGCCAGGAATTGCACGCATGTGCATGAACGTCAATTGGCGCGTGTGCGTGTGAACGTCAATTTGGTGCATGTGCGCGCGAGAGCGTCGGTTCGCGCATGCGCACGAAAGCGGGAATTTGCACATGTGTGCTGCATGGAAGTGGCATACGTGCGGTTAGCAAGCGCCGGACTGGCCAGGTTGCCTAGGGCGCCTCGCCTGGACAGCATGGCCCGGCCCTGCCACAATTCCAAGTGTATTTTTGTCCTATAAATCAATATTAGATTTTCAGCAACTGATAACCTGGACCTGGAAAATAAGCCTCACATTGCAAAGCAAAAGAAAATTGCTGAAAAAAAATGTATGAAAAGTACATCCATGCATTTGGAGTGAGAAGAATCACCCACTGACTTTAAAGTCAGATACTGATACTGTCATGGGAAAACATGTTTTTTCAAAATGCATCAGTTAATAGTGCTGCTCCATCAGAATTCTGCACTGAAATCAGATTTTTTTTATATTTAATTTTGAAATCTGACATGGGGCTAGACATATTGTCAGTTTCCCAGCTGCCCCAAGTCATGTGACTTGTGCTCTGATAAACTTCAGTCACTCTTTACTGCTGTACTGCAAGTTGGAGTGATATCATCCCCCTCCCTCCCCCCCCAGTAGCCTAACAACAGAACAATGGGACGGTAACGAGATAACAGCTCCCTAACACAGGATAACAGTTACCTGGTAGATCTAAGAACAGCACTCAATAGTAAAATCCAGGTCCCACTGTGACACATTCAGTTACATTGAGTAGGAGAAACAACAGCCTGCCAGAAAGCAGTTCCATCCTAAAGTAATGGCTCTTTCTGAAAGCACATGACCAGGCAAAATGACCTGAGATGGCTGCCTACACACCAATATTACAACTAAAAATACACTTGCTGGTTCAGGAATGAAATTTTATATTGTAGAGTGAATTATTTGCAGTGTAAACCGTGTAATTTAGAAATAAAAACTACATCATAAAGATCATGACAGAATCCCTATACTGTATTTGGAGTAATAAAAACTTGAGAAAACTGCCCATTGACTTTACATATTGAGTGAGAAAAAACCTTTAGAAAAAATGGCCACTGAGTGAGAAGAAAAGTTGTGCAAGAAAAAAGGTGCAAGAACTTTTGACTTTAATGTATTTCTAAATTTTTTGCAGTTTCACCAATTTTTAGGTGAAGAAAAATGGGACAGATCTGCTAATCACTACTGGGCAGTTACTAAACATGTTATATGAATGTCATGCAAGCTTTAGAATGGGCATACTGCTTGCAGTGACCCCTTGACAGCTCCATAAGGTTTAGGCCTTAGAATTACCTGTGTTCAGTCATACAGGTAATTTGTCTTGTGGCCAACTCTTTGTCCCTACCTGCAGGACTGCCACATAGTCATCTACTGATCTCATGTCAGAAACACACATGTCTGAACAAGGGATCATTTACTAATACTGTACTGAGAAAACTTGCCCTGGTCCTGTTGCAGTAAACCACAGAAGCCAATGAGATGTTTGGTTTAGCTGTTCTTCCATCACTGATTGGTTGCTATGAGCTACTGCACAGGTGCATTAATAAACAAGCCCTACAACCACACTTACAAATAATAACACTTGGCGGGCGATTTATAAAAATTCAACTTAGTGGGGAGAAAACGTGGACGTGGGAAAAAAATGAATTTTGAATTTTTCAAGTGCTAACTTATTTTAAAAAAAATACAACAAAATCTTCCCATATGTATTTTTTTTTGGTGCAAAAAAGTTGCATGCCAGTGGGAAATACATTATTCCAGTTATTTTTAATGAGGTTGAAAATCTTGAATATTTTAATAAACAGGGAAATTAAATAAAGAATATTCCCATTGACTTCTATAAAATCTCACCAGCGTTTACTTGCTGCGTTTTTTTCTGGTGACTCTTCACATTTTTTCCTTAATAAAATTTGACTGTTCACGGTTTTGTGGTTCCCTCCCCCCAAGGGCCCCCTCCCCAGCCAGAAATCCCCTCCCCAGCCAGAGTGTACCTGCTTTTCGCACAACAATTCTTTATGCGATCGGGCAGGTGGAGGTCAGGAGTGCTGGCTATGTGGAGCGTGCCCAGTCCAACACTGCATAGGTGTAGGCATAAGTGCTCTCTAAAACGTAAACATATACATATACTTAAACAAATGTTGAGCTAATTTTGTAACAATGAAAGTTTCTATAGAGCATGAGCCTCCTACTACCTCTTGTGTATTTTAACACTCAGCACAAAATCAACAAGATGTATGTATAATAATAATAATAATATATATATATAAATATATATATATATATATATATATATATTATATATATATATATATATATATATATATATATATATATATATATATATATATACACACACACACACACACACAGGAAACACAAAACCATTAATAAATTGCATTCAATACTTTTAATGTAGATGTGACTCAAGCCTTGGCTCAGTGCAGGCTGGCTTGTGAAAATTGCCTGGGATAATCTTGGCCTGGCGGTCAATGCATTCCACGTGCCCACAAGTTTATTTTATGTTGGTGTGTGTAAACAAAGTCCAATGAAAGAAATTATATTATAGTACCTTAAGTATTCTTAGAAATAAGTTGACATCCCCATTGAGTTCCAAGGCTTGATATATTCTTGGCTATAGTGGTTTATGCTTGACGTTACATTTCAGTAAAGATCTAATGACACAACAGGGAAAAAATGATTATAACAGTGCAGTTGTTGGTCTCCTAACTGTACACAGTGCTTGTTAAAATAAACAGCAATTTAAAATAATTCTAACAAAAACAAACATATGACATGTAGATCATCTACACCAAGTATATTGTTGCCATGTTGCATTTTTTGGCAGGATAGCTTAAATAACATAGCGTATAAGGTAAGACGGCCTCACGCAGAGGTTCAAATTCCAAAGTCAATCCTGGATATGTACAATGGGAAGTATTTTTGCTCAGGCTGCCCCAGAGTCAGATGAACTCCTTTAATCCAATTTATTAAAGCATAATTTAATCCTGGGAATACACTCTAGTGTTTGATAATCTGATAACACATTCAGTGCAATCAACAAAATGACAAAACAGAATCAGTACAGCTGGAACAGGCAATGGTTTCTCATTTTCAAAGCAAAACTGTTTAAAATGGGGCATTGAGTTTTGTGGAAGTGCATGATAAAACATCATAAATTATGTCACAAACGGTCTTTAACAGAGGAAGATAGAGCAAAAAAAAAAAGAAAACTATTAAGTAAGTTTAATTCTGCCTGACAGCACTGAACTGGATTTTTAATTCTGAAGCACGGTGCAGAGGACAGCTAAAAAGAGCTTGATCTGTGTATGGACACTGATGGGTCCAATTTTGTACCCATTAGCACTAAAGCCTTTGCTCTTGTCCTTGTACTACAGCCTCTAAATGGGTTGTAATCTATACTGATAGATATCTGATCAGACACCTCAGCAGAAAATGTAGGTTCCGTGGCCCATATCTACCCTACACAGGCATCTGTGCAATTCAAGCAAAGCCCAAGGGCTGAAAGCTAAGATAAGACAGATTTGGCCAATCATGTGGATGAAGAATTCAAATCAATCTTGGTTTGCAATTTTGCCCAAACAAGCTTATTACAGATCAACTGATTTGTATTAATGCAGTTGTGGTTGCCAGTCACGCGAATTTGCACCATTAATTAGAGCAGTACTGTCCAAATTCTGTGGTAACAAGGAATTTTTCTAACCTACGTAGTGGAGGGCTGATAATAGAAGCCAGTGTTGACCATTTCCTCTTTTAAACCACACCCATGTTATCTCAATAACTTTTAAGACCGTGTCCACAATAATGGTGGTAACACACTAAAAAAACCAAGTGGTCGGTGCTCACTTCCGGGATTATTACTTATAATTCATATGTAAAAAGTCATACCCTTAAATAAACCATAGACATATCCCTAAATCCATATGCCGCCTCCTCCCCTGTGGATATCACAGCTTCCCACTAGCACATGATTAAACACCTTAGGGGCCCCTAACACCAATTTCCAAATGCTAACGAACCCCCAGAACAAACCCTACCAAGCTCATGTCCCACAGGTTACAGAGTGTGGCAGAGGGGTCCAGGAGGCTAGCACAGAGAGCGCAATTGCACCAAGAGCTAAAAATTACATCATTCTGACATGACAATTTTCAGCAAAATTAGGTTTGATTCTAATTGAAGCACACGTGACGTAAAGACGCATCTCTATCTTGTGTCTGCTTATACACTGGAATTGTAGGAAAAATTCTACATTGTGCTTGCATAAGAAAACAAATCTGTCACCAGTGCGTGGCTCTCCGATTGGATCTCAACGGTCACATGACCAAAGTCCTGCTCCCTTTCAACTGAACCATTCCAACACTTTAACCAAAACGAAGTCCTTTGACACGCCAAGTCATGATGTATAAAATATTGCTTTATTTGTTGACAATGTCATACATTGGCGTGTCAAAGGACTTCGTTTTGGTTAAAGTGCTTGTATAAGAGCCTGTTCAGTGTTTTAATTGAGTGTTCACCTACATTGAAGTCTTCAGGTCACTCTAGAACATTTGGTACCCTGGTTTTGCTGATATAAAGCATCAGAAAGCTGTATGTGTCTGCTCTGTCATTAAAGGGCGGCCACAAGGTGTAGAAAAACACCTTACCTTACTGTTATTTTTGTTTTTACATAAGATGTGCTGTCCTTCAACTGAAAAAGTAGACATGAAGTGACAGGTTGAATGCAATTTTTTATTCCAAAAATCAATATGAATGATTTCAGCTGGAAAGATGCTAAAGACAAATCTACTAGTATTCAAGCATGTAGTTCATGTAGTGCAAAGTGGCTAACGCTAGTGAATTTTCATCAGTGTTACCACCCGCAGGGACATCGGCAATTTAACAGGTGCAGGCACCAAATCGTCAGGCGACTTTTTTGCTCTTGCGAACGGACGTTACTCCGCAAATTCACTAAAATGCGGATTTTACTGAACGTTACCTCTTTCACCCCAGTTGCCTTCATCACCTCAGACCAGGCGAAGTGCTATAAAGCAGCTAGATCTTCCTCAATTTTCTGTCACTTACATCATATCCTGTGAGCCGAAAATGCATCAATGTTCAAAAAACGCTGGCGACTTTTCCTTTTTTGAAGCGGAATTGCCTGCAAAAGTACTGACAAACTTTTTTTGGGTAACCGGTTTTCTGCAGACATTCCATAACATATGGAACATTAATTTTACAGTGGGCTCGTGTGCAGGGCATTATATTAACTCTCTTGTCTTTATTAAGGTTCCCTGGACATATATATAAAAAAGTGGTAACTTCAAGCATTTGCACCAACATTTATAATAAAGACCTCCATACAACTTTAAATTACCCGCCGTATGCAAATTGACCTAATCGAAAGATCACTAGCGAAATTTTCACTAGGCACAAACGAACGCTAACGCATCTTCTCTGTGAAATGCTCTAACTGCTAAAGTAACGCTAGCGAAAAGTCATCACCGTTCTGCGCCCAGGGTGCAACTTCGCATATTAGTAAATTAGCGTAGTGGTAGCGAATTTGTGCCTGGCGAAGTGGTGCGATGTACTGTATGTGAAACGGTTGCTGGCAACAATTCGGTCCTTAAGTGAATCTGCCCCGTAGTGTGTGAATAGCAGTGATTGAACACCGTTTATCACAAAGCTGTTTTCCATAGAAAAACATTGACACATACAACACTGACTAAGGTTCATACTAAGGGGCAGATTTACTAAGGTTCGAATGGCAAATTCGAATTTTTTTTTGGTCAAAACTCACAATTTCAAATATAAAACCACCAACTTGAATTTGAATTCGTATGTGAGATTTATCACACCTCAACCCTGGAAACAGTTCTAATTCAAGACTACAGCTCTAATTCTAATTCAAATTGCGCCACCTAATACCTGATGAATTCATGTAGAAGTCAATAGCAGAGGTTTGTTGAACCATTTGAAGATGTTAATAGCCTTCCTGACATTTGAGTTTTTTCCGGAGAAAACTTTTTTTGAATTCGATTTGGATTTTCAGATCATTCCTATTCAATCGAATGTTAGACATTAGAGTTTTTCTTAAATAAGTTCCCATTCGAGTTGTGAGTACATTCAAATTTATTAGAGTTAAAAAAAAATTCATATAACTTCAAAATTCTACCTTTGATAAAAAAACCCTAATAACTGCCCAGAAATAGTCCCTATTATAAGTACCTGTATCTGTTGTAACTACCAGTATCTGCCAAAGGCAGAGCACTTCCGTGCTTTTATATGAGAAGCTGTGAAAGACCATTATACTCAGCAGATTAAAATGAGGGAGCCCTGGCAGTCAAAATATCATTGGCCAAAGCCAAACTCCCAAAGTGGCGAAGAGAACTGAAGTCACGAAAACAACCGAAATTAAAGTCCTGAAGCGGCGAAAAGACCCAAAGTCACGAAAGGAGGCGAAGTTGAAGTACTGAAGCCATGAGTTCAATTCTACTGAACACCAATTTGTGTTTTTTTTTTGTTTTTTTAATCCCCTGGCCACCAATGTATTATTTTAATACTCTAAAGGCCCCTGCCACCGATGTTATTTTACAAAATATTCTCTGGAGCTCCAATTTTTTAAACTTGTTAGGGGGGCCCTAGCACCAATGTTTTTTTTTAAAAAAATATTCTTTAGGGCCCAAATTTTTTTTAACTTGTAAGGGGGCCCTGGTGTCAATGTATTTTTAAAAAATATTTTTTGGGCCCAATTTTTTTTAACTTGTAAGGGGGGACCAGGCGTCAGTGTTTTTTTAAAAAATATTTTTTAGGGCCCCAATTTTTTTTAACTTGTAAGGGAGGCCCTGGCGCCAATGCTTTTTATTTAAACTTATATTGGGGCCCTGGTCACCAATTATTTTTTTTAACTTGTAGGGGGGACCTGACCACCAATTTTTAGAAAAACTTTTAAGGGGGGCCCTGGCCATCAAATAGCTTTTTATAACTTGTGTGTGGGGGGTTACCTTTTTTTAGCACTGATGTCTGTGTGGTCTTTTAACTGTTGTGTGGAGGTGGGGCTTGGGGCAGGGCTTGGGGGCTGGGGTGGTTGGGGCCCAGGGGGCCAGGGGCACGTGATTTCTAATGGCAGCTCTGCCAATAAAGCAGTCTGTAGGTCAGATTTCTGCAGCTTTATTACAGTACAACACTCAACACATGACTTCAATCAGAATGAGTTGCTATTTTGGTCTGTACAAATATGGCACATGTATACTTCATACACTCTGATGCTCAGTATGAAATGTGCTCAAAGGCTACTCATCCACAATTCTAGAGCTTGAGTTTGGTGATTTCTAAAGAGGAGACCAAACAATGCAAATATGCACTGAACCCAATCCCTGGAGCTAAAATGGGAAACAAGAAAAGAAAAAGAAATAGAAACCTTGTTTGTGACTGAGTAGTGCCTTCAGTCTGGGAGCTGAGTTTTTAATTTATACTGGACAGATCTCTCCTTTAACTCCCTGTATGTGCCATACTCTGCCTGTCCTGTGCTCCTTGTGTGTGTCATACTCTGCCCGCCATATGCTCCTTGGGTGTGCCATACTCTGCCTGTGTTTGCCCTGCTCTACCTGTGGAACATAATATTTGTTTTGGTGTTTTGTTAGCATTTGAAAATTATTGTTAGGGGCCCCTAAGGTGTTTAATCATTTGTTGGGGGTTGCTGTGTTATCCACAGGGGAGGAGGAGACATATGGATTTAAGGATATATCTTAATATGACTTAACTTTTTTCACATATGAGTGATATTCCTGCACCAACCATTTGTTTACTTGGTGTGTTGCCACCATTAATGTGGACATGGTCTTGTGGTAACATGGGTGTGGTTTAAAGTAGGTGTGGTTTAAAAACAGGGAGTGGTCAACACTGGCTTCCATTACCAGCCCTCCACCACTGATGCCGAAAAAATTCCGGCCCTCTGTACTACAGAAGTTGACAGTGACGGACTGGCCCACCGGGATACCAGGAAAACTCCCGGTGGGCCCAGGTGTCAGTGGGCCCTCATGCTGCTAAACTTTTGGCCAATTTCGTGGCCATTCCCTATTTCTATGAGAACAAAGTAGCTAAATAGGTGAAATAATAGATTATAGTATGTAAAGAAAAGAGACTAGGAGAATAGAGGTTGAGTGAGGAGAGAATAATAGAAGAAAATAGTACTGAGGGTGGGCCCATGGTCTAAAAACTTTTGGTGGGCCCCTGGTGTCCCAGTCCGACACTGGAAGTTGGACAGCGCTGACATACACTATTAGCTATTAAAGTAACAAATATACATTTTTTAATTTCTTTTCAGTAGGCAGGTAAAATGTTCATTCAACTGAATTAGATATGTACTGAACAGACATACAGATGGAGCAACATTTATCTAAACTTTTGATCACTCAATATGTCCTAACACATCATTCGATTTAAATACATGTATACTATTTTTAGGTTAGGCAGTTTGCCTCAAAATGCCATTTGGTTTGCATATAAATATTAGGATGACTCCCTGATTAAGGTGGGCAGGTTAAAGTAAGCAATTATCTCATTGGTTTAATCATAAAAGTTGCATTCATAATAGCTATTAAAAGTTAACTTTTCTCATGAAAAAAGTCTGTCAAATATGTGCACCAAAGTATTAGCTTGTAAAATTAGCTACAGACCACAACTCTCCAGATGGCTGTAATATCTAAATTAAAAACATTCCTTAAGTTTAAGATCAATGTCCCTCCACCTCATTTCCTTTTACTTTTTAGAGAGGTCTTTTACCTAATATATTTTCCAATAAAATATGTCAACGCAAGGTAATAAACAGACGTAACACAGAACAGAACTTCTTAGTACAAAGTCAACAGTGTTGTTTCAGTAAGTCACAATGAATGACCCTTCTCCACACTTTCCTTTGCCACCTTACTCAGTGAGAAATGGATTTATATTCATAAGGCTAATCTCACACTTTGGGACAAGCAAGAAATACATAGCTTAGAGGTAAGTTTTTGGTTGGCTGGAAGTTGTGTTCCATTCAGTTGCTTTACATTTTATTTCCACAGAGAAATGGCATGGAAATCTCCCATATGTTCTAGCAGAATGCTGGCTTGCAAATGTAAACAAAGGTTTTTATTCACATTTGAAAGAAACATTAGGATTTCTTACGTAAACCATTATTATATTCCAACTATTATGCATATGCAGGTAACTTCATGGCGCTATATAAATGATGATGATGATGAAAAAAAACTTTTTTCAGTTAATAGTATATCGATCAATATTTTGTCATTATTTTACATTTATAATATTATATATATATATATATATATATATATATATATATATATATATATATATATACACCAATTCCGAGGGATGTTAGTCCATAGTTAGTCCATAGTTCCTAAATAAGTGCTGTGTGAGTGCTGACCCTTTCTTAAGTCTTATCTATCTATCTATCTATCTATCTATCTATCTATCTATCTATCTATATATATATATATATATATATATATATATATATATATATATATATATATATATATATACACCCATATAAAGTATATATATGTATATGCATTTGATATATACTAAAGGGATACTGTCATGGAAATTTTTTTTCTTCAAAACACATCAGTTAATAGTGCTGCTCCAGCAAACTTCTGCACTGAAATACATTTCTCAAAAGAGCAAACAGATTTATTCATATTTAATTTTGAAATCTGACATGGGGCTAGACATATTGTCAGTTTCCCAACTGCCCCCAGTCATGTGACTTGTGCTTCGATAAAATTCAGTCACTCTTTACTGCTGTACTGCAAGTTGCAGCAGCCTAACAACAGAACAATGGGAAGGTAACCAGATAGCAGCTCCCTAACACAAGATAACAGCTCCCTGGTAGATCTAAGAAAAGCACTCTATAGTAAAATCCAGGTCCCACTGTGATACATTGAGTAGGAGAAAAAACAGCCTGCCGGAAAGCAGTTCCATCCTAAAGTGCTGGCTCTTTCTGAAAGCACATGACCAGGCAAAATGACCTGAGATGGCGCCTACACACCAATATTACAATATTACTAGACGTAGGTGGAGGAGGCATGTGCCTAGGGTGCAACAGAGCAGGAAGTGCTAAACATACCTCTTCTGTCATAACCTAGTTCGGCTTTCTGCCCATCTGTCACCACTGCTCATTACAGCTCCAGCTCTTCACTATGGTGAGCCCTGCTTGTCTCCCTGCTTGCCAATATCAAGCATATGTGCTACTGCATGTCTCCCCCACCCACCTCATCCTTTCAAGGCCAGATTTACATAGTAGGCGCCCCTAGGCCCACTACCGTTCGTCGCCCATGTCCCCTCCAGGGGGACAGGAGCAATGGGGATTGGCACACAGGAAATTTAAAAAATTATTGTATCTCCAACACATCCCCAGTGTTTTTGAACCAATGTGGGTGTGGTTGGGCAGCATGCCGCCCCCCTAAAATCCTGCCACCCTAGGCTCGGGCCTAAGTGGCCTTTCCACAAATCCGAGGCTGCATCCATTGCATTGCTCAACTGGAAGGGGGGCAGGGTTACCCATAGTGCTACTTTTCCTTGGCCCAGCACTTAGATTTCGAAGTACAAATTTTATGATCAAGGCCAATATTCCTTATTTAAATCAGTAATTTGTGTGCATCATACTGTATCAAATGCTTTAGCAAAGTCTAGGTAGGTCACATTCACTTCTACCCCAAACTATAGGGATTTGTTCACCTCCTCATATAAGGCATTTACATGTATCTTAGTATAGTTATTTGCAATGTATTCAACTATCATAACTCTTGTTACCACATATAAAAGCTTTCTACCACTAATATCAAACTATCGGGCCTACAGTTTAGATTGAGAGCGGGATGCTTTTTGAACAATGGCAACAAATTTGCCCATTTTACAGCCCCATACCAGATATCAAAAAATTCTGGATATCGTATCATGCATATAATCATATTGCTGAGCTCTTTTAGTACCCTGGGATAAACTTTTACTTCAAATCTTTTAGTCTTGAATTTGAATTTTTGCCCAAAACTTACAAATTCGAATTATATTTTTCAAAAACTCGAATGTTTGGTATTTATTTAAAAAAAACTCAAATGTAAAACTTCATCATCTAAAAGCTTGTGAGTTCATGTAAAAGTCAATGGGAGTTGTGCTAGGCAAAAATCATATATATTTTTTTTTATTCTAGATTTTTTTGAGTTTTTTTGAGCTGGTAAACTCACAAAATTCACGTTTTTACAAGTTTTTTTGAGCTTGTAAACTCACAAATTCGAGGTTTTTTTCTCCTATCTTAAGCAGAATGGCAACAATATTTAATAAACAAGTTTAAAAATGTGAATGTTGATAAATTTATTTTATCTCAACATTTTCTGCTACAAACTTCGATCAAATCCGCTTGGGTTTTTTCTGCTTATCTATTATTACATTTTTTCTGATTTTTTTACCCGAAAACCTGTGTTTCTTGTGTATCTGTGGCATGTGACTGATATGTGTGATTGCATCAATTAAACACCACTGTAAGTAGAGTATTTATTGTTATATTATTTATAATTGCATTGCTCAACCATGATACTTTACTTTTTCTGTAGTTCTAAGTAACCCTAACAATTAAGTTTCCAAGAATATTATCATGCAGTTTTTTTAAAAAGTGAACAATAAATTAGGTGAAAGAACTCTGTCATATGGATGTTAGGGATTTACTTGAACAAAAAGAATGGCTGCTTCAAGGCTATATTCAAGGCTATAGAGTCATGAGCAACTTAGAGCAGTCTACAGGGGCAGGTACCCAACTCTGAGGCATCTAACAATGTCAGAAGAAGAATGCATGTACAGTATAATGATCAGTACAACTGTTGGTGCGAATTGCCATGGAATCACTTGCTCAAAGAAGTTGTAAAATACAGGGTTCCCATGTACTAAAATGTACTGAACGTTGCTTGCAATTTTTCTAAGCAAGCACAACCTCAATTTTGATAAAAATTTGCTTTTGCAATTATAAAACAGCCCTTTTCTCTTACATCACTCCATGTTAAAACACCACTTAGGCCTTAAGCTAAGTTATGGCATGAAATACTATTTTTACCTATTGTACGTTGCTGCCATGCAGGAGTGAGCAAGATTTCCACTAGATGGCAAAGTTACCTACACATTTGAAAATGAGTTTGAAAAACAAAAACAAATGTTTCCTGTGTGGTTTTACAGTTAAACATCTTTTACAGGATTGGCCAGCTTTTGGCTCTGATTCAAAATGTTTGTGTTGTCCAACAACATGCAGCATATTGTTAGTGCTTACAAACTACAAAGTCATGTCCAGTTATGCATTTAATCTCAGAGCTTGCCTTGACAGTGTATGTAAATGTATTTTTATTTATATAGCACTATTTCTGTATAGTGACTTTGGAAAATTATACCACAGAACCTACTACAGGCATGGTATCCATTATCTGGAAAAAAAGAAAACCAGAAAGCTCTGAAATACGAAATGGCCTTTTGCCATAGACTCTATAATATACAGTATATTGGTTTTCCTTTGGAGTAAATAAATAGATTTATGGTTACAATTCATCTGATTGCATTTATAACATTATACTTTTTTTCAATATTTTATAACATTATAAAAAGTTTGATATTTGATTTTAGCAATATTACAATCTTGCTTCACTTCTGATGTTGAAAAGAAATATATTATATTCATTTACTTACATCTTATAAGATGCCCTCTTTATTGTCAATTTTTATAAACATATACTATAGGTTCCACCTATTGGGCTTTCTACAAACTTCCCTATTGCCAGGACAGCCACACCCAAAATACAGTACCAGCCAATCAGGTTGATGTTAGCTATTTTTGGAGATGATTCATCCCTTCTTGGACAGACAAGGTAGTTAAATCAAGTTAGGATGCACTGTACATCAAATCCCATAGCCATAGTCAAAATGCTCCAGGTATTCCTTTGTTGATCCAACAGGGTCTCCTTTCCTTGGGAACTCTTGCTGTCCCTGCACCCACACCAGTGTGTCCAGTTATTTGCATCTCTTTGGACTGTACCGTAGCTGCAAGGATTGGTTGTTGTTCGGGCTTGCACCATCACAGTTGCTATTTGATGGAAAGGAAAATGTCTGTTAACCCATGTTCTGTTGTGTGCATGGGCTTACTGTGGAATATCCAAAATGCAGTACTACAATGCTCATTATGTAATATTAAATGGAAATGCTATGTTTCTAACTAATATCCCAGGAGAGGAGCTTTTCTGTGCTAGGCAGTGGTGGAAAAATATAACTTCTGTAGTTCTTTAGATGGTAAGTGAAAAAAATAAAAATTAGGTAGAAACAAATAATACTTTTTAAAAATGAGTACCCATGATTGCTTAAAACTATGCGTTTTTTTTTGTATTCGTGGAAACAGGATTCCATGGTACAAATGGGACCTTCACTTCTCCCAGATAAACCTAAATGCAATATATTTATGTAAACTCTCCTGCCTAACGTAACAGATATTGTATATCTGAATCTGAATATAGTATACCAGTATTAGCACACACACCAAGTGTGTTCATACGGTTCTCTATAAAAACAGCAGATGGCAGCAGGATAACGGAAGAGTAAGGTAAACAAATTGGATAAAGGCACATAAGCAGGAAAACAGGGATGTAGCATATAATGCAGGAATCACATTACAACCAGGGTGGCCACTTTGCAAGTATTTTTCCTTGGTGAAGTTGGTGTTTTTTCCCAAAAAAACAACAGTAACTGTACTTAAAGGGATACTGTCATGGGAAAAGAAAATTTCAAAATGCATCAGTTAATAGTGCTGCTCCAGCAGACGTCTGCACTGAAATGTTTCTCAAAAGAAAAAACTGATTTTTTTATATTTAATTTTGAAATCTGACATGGAGCTAGATATATTGTCAGTTTCCCAGCTGCCCCCAATCAGGTTACTTGTGCTCTGATAAAGTTTAGCTATAATGCAAGTTGAAGTGATATCATCCCCCCCCCACCCCCAGCAGCCTAACAACAGAATAATGGGAAGGAAACCAGATAGCAGCTCCCTAACACAAGATAACAGCTGCCTGGTAGATCTAAGAACAGCACTCAATGGTAAAATCCAGGTCCCACTGCAACACATTCAGTTACATTGAGTAGGAGAAACAACAGCCTGCCAGAAAGCAATTCCATCCTAAAGTGCTGGCTTTTTCTGAAAGCACAAGACCAGGCAAATTGACCGGAGATGGCTGCCTACACACAAATATTACAACGAAACAAAATACACTTGCTGGTTCAGGAAGGAAATTTTATATGGTAGAGTGAATTATTTGCAGTGTAAACAGTGTAATTAATTGGCTCCTGATAAAATATAATTGGGGCTTAGGAAGGAAGAGTGTTGGATGGTTTTAGATATCTTGGGTCAAGATAGTGATAGTTACAGTCTATATCAATGTAGTAACAATTTACAGGCCTAAAATTATTGTTCTTAAAGGAGAACTAAACCCTAAAAATGAATTTGGCTAGAAATGCCATATATTACATACTGAACTTATTGTACCAGCCTTCCAACCTGTCACAGGGGTCACCATCTTGGAAAGTGTCTGTGACACTCACATGCTTAATGGGCTCTGATCAGCTGTTGAGAAGCTAAGTTTGGGGCTTGTTGCACATTAGTAGAAAATGAGGGTTGTCTGTACTATAAATTGATGCTACAAAGTGTTAAATTCTGATGCTAGTTGCACTGGTTTCTGAGCTGCCATGTAGTAATTATCTGTAGTAATTACTAGTCAGCCTTATATTTATATTCTCTATGCATTTGAGTCAGTCCCTAAGCTCCGTAAGTGACAGCAGCACAGAGCATGTGCAGTGAATCAGCAGAAAAGAAGATGGGGAGCTACTGGGGCATCTTTGAAGACACAGATCTTTACTGCTAAAGGGCTGTGTTTGCCTTGGGTTGGTGCAGAAGGCCAAAAAATATGTAAAACATTTCTATCCTGCTTCTTTAGTTAAGCTTTAGTTCTCCTTTATAGTACAGCAGCCACTGACAAGAAAGGGTATTGGGAGTTTCTAGTTGTAACAAATCTGATATGTAAGACTGTGTTGCTCTTACATAAATAAGAAGGAGTCTCAAATTTACTTTGGACTTGGGACCCAGCAGCACTAAAGACAGCTATGTAGCATGCTGAAATACAAGGAGCAATGTTTGTAAAAGGTCTAGTTAGCCTAGGCAGTCGAGGCAATCACAGGCGATTGCTAAGCATTTGGCAAATCCAGCTTTTCTTGGGAAAACTTATTTTGAAGATTGCTGTTGGTCTCCTCCTTTGCCCACTGTAGCAATAGCCTCCTGAAGCCACAGCCTGTGGTTACCTGCAGCAATTCCAAATGTGATCAACAGGGTTTAACCGCTGGCCGTCCTGCAACAACTCCCAGTAAATGTTACAATGGCATATTGTCAACAATCTCAGTCCTAAAGGGGACAACTACCAAACACCATTCTTTGTTATAAAGAAATATAACAACCAATCAGACACTTCTCTGTGCAGCAAAAAAAAAATGGTTGGTACCAATGAGGACCTGGCAAACGTACCCTTGCACAATGTGCGTATGCCAAGCAGAAAACTGAATTTCACAGTGTGGCTAGATAACGTCTACTTTTCCAAAATGCCTCACTGTGCAGTGTTGTTACTGCTTCCTCTGCCTTTTCTTCAACATGTCAAACCCACCCTAAAATTAGAGATGCTAAACTGGGTGAAATAGTAGATGGAAATCATATGTTATTTTCTATGTAATCTGTTAAAGAGTCAAATCACACAGAAGAATAAAACCATTTTTATGAGAGTTGTCTACTTTTACATTTAGTAAATTCCTGCCTAAATTCAGAATTTGGTTGGTAAAAAGCTACCTTTAAAGGGATATGCTCAGCAATTTTTTAAACCAAGCTAATTTTAAAATTGCACCTTTTTTTGTTGCAATTTTAAAAATTACATTATTTCACAGGGAGCTCAGTTTAAGTGCTGAACTGATTTAAACACAATTTTCTGATAACGCTGCTCCCCCTCTCTTTTCTGTAGGCAGGGCGGATTTCGGAGTAAAATGCTTAATCTTGCGTTTCAATGCAGAAATCTGCCTGCACCAGAGTGGAGATAATTCTTCCAGGTACAGGCAGGTGGGAGAAGAGGAGAAGCAGATTCTCTGCCTGCGTTTCTCCACAGGCCAAGATCAACAATAGTGTGGCCCTAGCCTTTAGGTCCGTCAAACCACCTCCTATCTCAGTGTGAAGACTGTACATACAGTTCAAACTCTGAAAAAATACAGGCCAGATAAAGAAGTTACAGTTACCAAAGAGCTAGGAGGAGGACAAGGAATTGGATTTGCAAAAAAGTACAATGGCATGCTTTAATCCTATTTCCTATAGAACGAAGGATGCTTTAGTACAGTGCTGTCCAACTTTTGTGTTAATGAGGGATGGAATTTTTCAGGCCTACGTGGTGGAGGGCTGATAATGGAAGCCAGTGTTGACCGCTCCCTATTTTTAAGCCACGCCCACTTTAAAACACACCCATGTTACTACAAGACCATGTCCACATTAATGGTGGTAGCACACCAAAAAAACAGGTGGTTGGTGCTCACTGCAGGGATATCACTGAGGATAACATAGCACCCACCAGCACATTATTAAACACAAACCCTACGAGGTTCTTGTCCCACAGTTAGCCTAGGGCAGGCAGAGTATGGCACACACCGGGAGCATAGGGCAGGCAGAGTATGGCACACACAGGGCGCATAGGGCAGGCAGAGTATGGCACACACAGTGAGCATAGGTCAGGTAGGGTATGGCACACACACAAGAAGCATAGGGCAGGCAGAATACAGCAGGAGACAGAAAAAAACTATCAGGACTATTCTAAGATGAACAGATCAGCAGCAGACGGCTGACTGCAGTCTCGCTAGAATAAATTTGGCAGCGGGAGCATTTCATAGCAAACGTTCATTTCTGCCTAGAGAAACTTTGTTAGTACACTTGTGATTAGATCAATTTGAATAGAGCTGGTAAATATAGGTCTTTTATATTTCTTTATTAGTGATGTTGGTACAAATGCTTGAAATGGCCACGTATTATTAAAAATGTCCAAGGAAGCAAAATAAAGACAAAAGAGATGCTCTAATGTCCTAGATATAAGCCCACCCTAAAACACAATCCCACTTTAAAATATGAAAAAACGCCACAGTTTTTTTCATTTTTAACTTTTCGGCATATAAGATATGATGTCACTGACCTACGATTGAGGAGGATGTAACTTCATCTTATCAGTTATACCTGGTGAAGGAAACTCTAGCGAAAGGGGTAAAGTAAGAGGGAAAAATTTGCCTGGTGATAGGGCGCAAAACTTTGTTAGCGATGAACACTTTCCCTAGTTAATTGTCCTCTATGCCTGTTAGTAAGCTGGCGATGTCCCTGCGGATTGGATTTCTGGTGAATTTTCGCTACCAACGGCCACTCCGCCCACTTTGCCCCTTAAGGTCAGAACAGAGAGGTTTAGGAAAGGTTTTTATCCTCAGACTATTAGGCTTCTTAATCATGATATGCCACCACAGCTTTTTTAGTTAAATTATTTCTATATTAATAAATCTAGGAACATATTTTAGACATTGTTACCCTGTGGTTGCTGTGTTTTGTTAACAATATGACAATTTGCACTTTAGCATGTATTATTTATAATGTACTCAAATTTATGGATATTGTTAGTGTTTCACAGTAGGAAATTAGTATGTATTTTCATATTATAAGCACAATACATCTGTGTTTTGGAAAAATTATGGCACTACATTTTATTTATTATTTATTTAGTATGTATTGTTTATTATTGTCATTATTGCACTAGTAAAAATTACACAGTTTTGGAATGATCAGGGTACATTTCACTAAAGGTTGTACTTGTATGACTTTGTATGTGACAACTAAAGAATTGATCTATCTATCTATCTATCTATCTATCTAAATACTGTACAATATTAGTTACTAAATCTAGTGACCTGGCCATATTTAATAGCATCAGAGTAGGGCACAAAAGGTTGTACATAACTAGCTTTGCACAATATTTCCCCTTGAGAGATGTATCTTTGATTGTCTATATACTGTACATTTCACAGCATACAATGGCAAGGCTTTCTGATCGGTGTGTGAGCATGCTTGTTTAGAAAAATGTTTACATCAATAACACTTAAAATGTTCTAGAACTAAAAGCCATTGTTCAGTATAATGTAGCTATGATGTCATTGTACTCAACCATTCAATTGCTAACACCCCTGTTTACCCATTACTTAAATTACACTAGCAGAATTAGGTTTAAAGCTTTGAGATGCTGTATATAACTGCTTAATAGCCCTAGCTGTATGAATTGCTGCATAGACATGGTACATAAACGTTAAAATTGCTTGAAAACATCTCAGCTCCAGCATCAAAAGAAATGATGAGCTGCATATCTCCCACAAAAACAACCGGGCACACAATTCTGAGGATATACAAATACTAACACAATCAAACACAACTCCATGTGCCCATTTCAAGATGAAGGCGAAAAAGAGAATGCAATAGAAATATTGTCATATAAACATCAAAGCCTTTAATGTCATCATACATACATATATCAAATTAAGACAATAACATGCTAAAATTATAATGAAGAATATTAGGTGGTGATGAACAGAAGATATTGCATGTAATTATGCCCTGTGCATTAAAAAGCAACGATGCAATGATCTGAGTGAGCTTGTGAACAACATGTTGCTCATCAACCCCTAGGATGTTGCTCCCAGGGGCCTCAAAGCAGGTGCTCATTTTTTAATTCCTGACTTAGAGGCAAGTTTTGGTTGCATAAAAACCAGATGTGCGGCCAAACAGATCCTCCTGTAGTCTGCCAGTCTACATAAGGGCTACCAATTGTCAATCACAGCCCATAATTGGCACTGCAAAATAAGTACATTTTTTACATTTGAATGTGGCTCACAGGTAAAAAAGGTTGGGGATGACAGGTTTATGAAAAAGTCTTTTGTAACAAACCTAATTGCAATAAATTCAACACTTCATAGGACGATAGAAAATAATATTTTATTGCACTTTGTGGTTGAGCAGCAGACACAGGGATATCTAATAGTGCTGCAGATGGACAATACACTAGGGGGGATATTTATCAAAGTCCGAATTTATCTCAATATTTTCTGCTACAAACTCTGATCAAATCCGCTCATCTTTTTTACGCTTATTTATTATTACATTTTCCCAAAAATGTCCTTTTATGCAAAGGCAAAACTGTGCTTCTCCCAAGCAAATGCACAGACATGTTTTTCAAGAGATTGGCATCTCTTTAAACCTGTTTAGGTATATAGCTTATTTTGCTTTTGTTGCAGTGAGCACATTTGTATTTTTCTTATATGCTGAGGTGGGTGTAAAATATTTATATAAGTCTGATTTGCAAGCCAAGCCCTTCCTATAAATGCAAATATAATATCCAGGTGGCTGCTTTGTTTCTTGGTTTAGTTTGTGCTTACATTCACTGGCACCTTTCAAACATTCTACCTCTGGTGCAATGCTCTTCAGATACCAGCAATATTTGCCAGTTAAAGGCCACTTCCTATCCTGCTCCCTATTCCAGGTTTTTCCTGCTGGCTCCAGGTAGAGTGGAGTAGATGCACACCATGCAACATGGTCTACAGGGAAAATATTTTTATATAAACAGATAACGTGGTCTCTAAGTGGCAGCCATTAATTGAAATTACCTTCTCAGCGTTTTGGCTAAGATCAAGTGTAGTATCTGTAGCATCCTAACTGGTAGAATTTTATTCTCACTTTTTGAATGTCACTTCACTTTTTTATGTCTTTTGGATCAAGGTTCTCCTGGTTCCTGTTGGCTGAGCATTCAAGATCTAGGGGGGGGGGGGATATGTGGCCATAAGGCTCCCTTCCTCCCACAACCCTAGCCCCGTTGTTGGTGCAATTGTTGGAACTTTATAGATGCCCTTTCCCTTGAAATGCCTTTTGGCCGCTGAGATTGGTACAAATGTGTCGTCCAACCATTGCAGCGATGATGATTTAGACACAAATCGATATAATTTAAAGTTCACACTTGAACATAACAAATTTGAGATTCATTTTTCGGATCTCACTTTACGAGAAGATACACATCAGTGGTAGAATTGACTCCAATATTTACAGGAAGCCCACGTCAGGTAACACAATTTTAAGAGCTAATAGCTGCCATCCAAAACACATCAATCGAGGGATACCATATAGTCAGTTTGTTAGATACAAGAGGAACTGTAGTCAGGATATCACCTTTAAAGAACAATCAAGACTCCTGGGACACAGATTACAGAGGCGAGGCTATCCTAAAGATATATGATAAGGCAATCTTGCGAAAAAGCAAGTAAATACCAAACCAAGGACAGGTTTCATATATCCAACACTAATATAAATATAAATAAAGATTTGGACAAAAATGGAGAGAGAGATAAAATCTATTTTATTACGGAGTTCAGTGAGGAATATGGGAGAATTTGTAACATAATCAGAAAACATCTCCCGGTGTAGTATAACGATGCTAGGTTGTTTGAAATTTTGTCGACCACAGATTTAATGTGTGTTCCAAAAAGAGCTCCAACACTGGGGAAGATGCTGGCACCAAGTCTAGTCACTTCTATGAAGAATAGACAGAGGGACAATTGGCTATACTTGAAAAGGAGCTATAGATGTGGAGCAACCACATGCAAAACTTGTAGGGTTATCTCTATGGGTCCCAGCTTTAAATCCAGTGTCACAGGAATCGTAATCAAAGCTATTACAATTGTAACACTAAAGGGGTGATGTACTTACTAGAATGTAAATGTTGTGAAAAACAATATGTAGGTCACACTACCCGCAGTCTAAAGGAGAGGATACGGGAGCATATACGAGTGATTGACAAACAGGATGAGGGGTCCCCAATTGGTAAGCATTTTGCTTTATGTTCCAAAAAAGGAGTACAAGATCTATCAGTCAAAGTTATAGAACATGTAAAGACACCCCTTAGGGGTAGGGATCAGATGTGGTCTTTAAATTTAAGAGAGGCATTCTGGATCCTTAAATTGGAGACAAGAATACCTAAGGGACTGAATACTAGACATGATATATACTACTTATACTGATTTGATCTTGTGAATAAACCACCTCATTCCTTTCCACTCCATTTTTCGCTCTATTTTTTCATTTTTTCATTTTCTCACATTTTCTCATTCCCCCCCTCATTCATATGTTTGAAAATTTATATTCAATAATAATTTAAAATTACCAATGTTTAACATATTGACTCATAGAATCTGATCACAGATGTGTGTATATACATTTATAGACTAGGATTAAAAGACCAGGAGCTAAAGAAGACACACGTAGTTACATGGGTACAGGGATCATTTTAACTAACAGAATGTTATTTTAAGATAACATTCTGTATGTTGGTTTTATTATGAGGATTAAAAGTGTTTTTAATTGTAGTACTATGTTGAAGCCAGCAGGTGTCACTATGCCCTTTTGGTATATAATGTGTCTGTGGTTATTTGGATGTATGCCTATGATTAAGGGATTGTATCCCGAAACGCGTAGGGCGTTAGATCCTTGTAGGAGCGTGCAATAAACTTGCTACCTCCTCGAACGGAGTGCCGTCCATCCTTTTGGTTTTGACCCAATGACCAAAGGGGTCTTCCTAAGACTTGCAGCGAAGGGAGATCCTTGCCCACCATGATCCTTTTGGCCAGTGGATCTTTTGGGATGTTTGGCCGTTTTTGGGCACTTAATGTACTTTTTGATTTTTTTCACTTTGTGCACTTGGTGTTTTTGGATTTGAAGCATGACTCTAGCTGCAACAGAAAAAAATAAAAAATTAGCATAACATCTTTAGCATAGATTTATGTAAACATAATCATAATTAAGCTTTACAAAATGATTCATCTAACGAACTTCATCTGGTGCAGATGCAAGAAATGGAGAGCAAAGGGCTGCTGCTAGTCTTGAAAGCGCGGGTCCCTGCACTTTCTAAATAAGGACTACAGTCTCCAGCAGTTTTCCCATCTCTCTAAGCAGCCCCACTCCCAGGCCTGAGACAGCTTACTACCAGACCACACTCCCTTTAATTATAGGTGAAGACTAACCATCCCAAACACTTGAATAGATACTCATTTTATCTAACTTCTGCTCTGCATAGAATATTGTGGGAGATATACTGTATAATTTTCCTCCAGGATTCTTAAAATTACCATGCCATAAAAGATATATTTAATATTCTTATACAACATTGCTAATTCTGAACAGGCTGATCCACAGATTATCTTAACAATTTATAGTTTGAATCTGTTTTAGTTTGTTTTACTTGTTGAATTGAACATCCTTTATTTTTATTCTTTTTGGCATTGATTCATCTATGTCCGCTGGTTTTGGTTTTGATGCTGAGCCTGGTTTTCCTGTGTATATCTCAGTCTGGGTAAGTGTATGTGACAAACGTTTTAAAAGTTTTCTCTTTACATACATATTATCTCCTCCTGGCTACAGTAGTTGATTCTAGTAGTTTCTAAACCCCCTTTGTCAAGTCCTTCCCAGTTACCACAACCACAGCACATGGTTGAAATTAAACAGGTCTGATGTCATTGTTTATCTATTTTCAAATAGGGATGTCGCGGACTGTTCGCCTGCGAACTAATTCGCGCGAACATCGACTGTTCGCGTCCGCCGAATGTTCGCGAACGTCGCGCGACGTTCGCCAATTTGGGTTCGCCTTAGCTGGCGCTTATTTTTGACCTCTCACCCCAGACCAGCAGATACATGGCAGCCAATCAGGAAGCTCTCCCTCCTGGACCACCCCTACACCCCCTGGACCACTCTCCTTCCTGCAGCGTTTTTTCATTCTGCCTGTGTGTGCTTGGAAGAGCTAGTGTAGGGAGAGAGCTGGTTAGTGATTTGAGGAACAGTTGATAGTAACTTTGCTGGCTAGTAATCTACTTGATAACTGCTCTGTATTGTAGGGACAGAACTCTGCAGGGATTTGAGGGACATTTTAGGTTAGGTAGCTTTGCTGGCTAGTAATCTACCTTCTACTGCAGTGCTCTGTATGTAGCTGCTGTGGGCAGCTGTCCTGCTGCTGATCTCTCATCTGCTGACTGCTGCCTGTAACCCAATAGTCCTTGTAAGGACTGCTTTTATTTTCTTTTTTGTTTTTTTACTTTGCTACTATAAGAGCCCAGTGCTATTAGTCTAGCTGTGTTGGGGAGTGGGACTGGTGTGCTGCTCCTCCTAGTAGTTCATCACTACCAGCACCAACCAGAGTCAAAATTGTTACAAAGTATCTTATTTGCACCTGTTAGCTGTTCTGAGCTCTTTGCCAAAAGCTAATTAAGTTAGCTGTTCAGTTCAGAGAAAAGAGGGACTTTCCAGTACAAAAGAGGGACAGGGGGTTGAGTGGTCAAAAGAGGGACAGTTGGGAGGTATGCAAGTGCCACCTAGCTGTGTGAGCTTTTTCACATTCTGTCTAAATAACAATAATAATTCTGTGTCCGTAAACATCACCTGAGTGATACAGCAGCAATAATATATTGTAATATATAATATCCGTATCCACTACTGTATACGTTGCCCTTGCAGGCATTGTTTGCCCAGTCTTTAACCAAGTGCCACCTCGCTGTGTGAGCTTTTTCACATTCCGTGTCCAGAAACATCACCTGAGTGACGTAGTGTGATTTCTGCCCTTTACAGCACAAAACGCAGCGCTGTGTCAACAATGTATTTTTCAGATACATTTTTGCCCTTGATCCCCCTCTGGCATGCCACTGTCCAGGTCGTTGCACCCTTTAAACAACTTTAAAATCATTTTTCTGGCCAGAAATGTCTTTTCTAGCTTTTAAAATTCGCCTTCCAATTGAAGTCTATGGGGTTCGCGACGTTCGCGAACCGTTCGCATTTTTGACGCAAGTTCGCGAATATGTTCGCGAATATTTTTTCCGCCGTTCGCTACATCCCTATTTTCAAATACTATTCAAATATTTTGCTTACTGCACCTGACAATCTGATTTGTATATTTTCTGTGTGTTTTTTAGAAAAGCAAAAATAATATAAAACAAATTGGTTTGGTAAAGTTTGCCTTTTAACAGCTGCCTAAAATGCTACTTAAAATTCGAACAGACAAGGTCCTCATTGGTACAACAATATAGCCCTCCCTAGTTTCCAAATACAATCTGATTGTTGACCATAGAGTCAAATGATTGGAATGTGGCACTTTGTTTTATGGCAGAGGCCCATGAGCAGATCTTAGTATAGGTTCAAATTTCATTTTCATCACACTGGTGAAGAGCCAATTAACTAAAAAAAAATAAAAATAAAAAAAATACACATTTTCATACAAATATAAAATATGCATTTTTTTAAAAAAAAACAAGTATTTTAAAAATGTACAGAGGGTTTAACAGTCCATTGCCATATTTATATAAAAGCAATGCTATTAAGAGTACGTTTCTATCTTTAGACAATGCTACTTATTAAAAGTCTATACTTAAAACCCCTTGTAATTGACTTCTCTTTTCCTTTCCAAAGCATTAAAGCAGTGGCATATTTAATTATGGGGCAACCTCTTGCTAAATCTGGAATAGATCTATTATAGACCTGGAGTTAGTGGTGACATTGCTAAATCTGGAAGACATCAATTTATTTTTATGATCAGAGTTTGTCTTTAAGAGATCCCCACAAGTTTAATTAGTAGATACACTGACTGAAGTTATTGACGATAGAATCCTTTGTGCTTCTCAGCCACATATTCTCTATGAGAAACCAGCTGTTTCCTGGATTTATTTTTTTTATTCAGGCTTGAAGAAAGGAACAAGTATTTTATTTAAGTACAATTCTGCCTAACCTTTATTTATTCTAGGACAAAAGGGAAATCATTGATATCAAGCATATATGTAACATTTTAACTCCTGGTATCTGTTAAATAAACGCTTGTTGGAACCATGAGTATTTTGAGTATTTTATGTCTCTCTTGGTCTGCTGGCGACATTACGGTATTACAATTTAATACTGCTGGTAGTACCTCCATAAGTAAATGCATAAAAATAAGAGCTTGGCAGAAAAGATGAGAGGCAGTTTGCTGTATGTGAAAAATTCACACAATTTGCATTTGTGTTTAAGAGATTCATGTTTTTTCAGTACTGGCACTCTGGGGGGGGGTCTCATTGCATCCAATTCAGGATAGCAGGGGTCATTTTAAGGGGTAATTTGTGATGACCCTGGATGCAAGTGCTAGAGAGCTCATTCAATAAACACTTGCCATAGGAAAGGTAGTAAGTAGTGGGTTTTTTACAGTCCATGTCAGCTAACTCTCACTAAATTGCTGATTCTCATGACCACATAATACCAGATGCTCTGTATTTTTGGTGAATGTGTGGGTTCTTGCACTTAGAGCTGTGGCTGCAGGTTCTTTCACTTCCTGCCCACCTTCAGTAACTGACCCATTTTGAAATCTTCTACACCAGCTTAAATATCTTGGCACATAAAATGCCCTGCTTGCTTTCAACCTAATACCGTAAGGTAGACATTTCTAATAACAGATATTTAAATGAAACAGGATGAATTAATGGCAGAATGTATGCAAGCAGCTGAATAATGTATGGATGTCACTGCCAATACCAGAGTTTCCACAAAAATGTGGAAAATTGTAATAAAGGGCAAGATTTAATTAGTCTGTGTATAAAGGCAGTGTTTTGTAAACAATTTGTTTTCCAATTGTGCAAGGGTAACATAGTAAAGCAAAAAACATGTGGTATACTCCAAATAATAAACTAATATCAAAAGAAAAAGTTCTACAAATTGTCTTCTCATATAAACCAGTACATAAAGATCTTGGGTGCAGTGACTGCAGTACATATGCCTGCCCCTAGCAGTATCACAGTGTCAGCATACAAACAGTAGCGTGCAACATCCATACATCCAAACATTGCATTAAAACTATAAAACAAATAGAAATACAATTTTAAGTAGAACTCAATTTGTTGGCCTCCAGTGTACTACATAAAGCTATGGACACCTGACTGACAGTAAAAGGAGCTGGTCCATGTTGTAACCCCCACCCTTCCCAGCTACAGTCAGGTGATCCCACTGGTGTCTAATAAAAGGGCAGCCAAGTTTGGGAGTTTTACTTTGAAAGCAGCTAGTAAGTTGCAGGTAAAACCTAGTCCCTTTGTAAAAGGTATAATGAAGTAATAGAATTCTTAATGAATCAGATGAAAATTGAGCATAGGACTGGCCAGATATGGGATGACTTTGACGTAGTTGGCCAGCTTAAATATATTGCAATATATGGACAAACAATCCTTGTTTTGTTTAAATGGTAAGGCATTTTTCAGTAGCAGTATGCACAAAATGTCTCTGTCTTAAATATATTGATAATGAGTTGAGTGCAGAGGACTCTTGTATTTGTCTATATGTATTTTGTGGTCACACCTAGGGATGTAGCGAACTGCCGTTTATGTGTTCGCGAACGCCGTTCGCGAACACCGGCAAAAAATGCGAACAGTTCGCGAACAGTTCGCGAACTTCGAACATCCGAAAATCGTTCGATTCGAACGATCGAAGGATTTTAATTGTTCGATCGAAGGATTTTCGTTCGAATCGAACGATCGAAGCCATTCGATCGAATGATTTCATTCAATCCAATGGCTTCGATCGTTCGATTCGAACGAAAATCCTTCGATTTTAGCGGTCGAAGGAATCGAATGGTCGAATGGTCGAACGATTTTTGACGCGAACGCCTATTGGCGAACGTCGCGCGACGTTCGCGAACATTCGGCGGACGCGAACAGTCGAAGTTCGCGCGAACTAGTTCGCCGGCGAACAGTTCGCTACATCCCTAGTCACACCCTCATCAACATGTTCTTTGTACCCTGTTTTTCCAAGATGGACTTGATGTTGACATCACTAAACCACTTTTTGCAAATGCTTGGCTGCAGAACTATAGGGGGAGCCGAGAGGTATAAATAGTAGTTGCTGGTTACATTATTTGACCATCCAATGGGTAATTTCTTGCTTGGATTAACTATTGGATAAGTATTTAAATTTAGCTAGAAATATATCTGTGTGGTTTTAAAAATCTAAAAGGGAGCACTTCCAAGAAGAGAAGTCAGTAGAGATTTGCATCCATGATATTTTATTATATAAATGTATAAGCATGCCTTCATCAGGATTCATAAGGTTACATAAACAGCATCTGATAAACATACTGTACTGTTTTAAAGGAAAAAATTTTTCTTTGTGCTGCTTACCTCTTCTACTGTGTCAGAGACAATAAGTTACAGCCCAAATGAGTAAACAGCTCCAATACTTTCTGAAGAGCACTGTACAATATAATACTTCTTACATTCTGACATGTTGATATGTGCCTGGAGGATTTACTCAATGTTTTTTCCCTTAGGATCCTCCAGAAAACTATTTTTCAAACATATCTAAGGATATGGAACAATTGTGCATGAGATGGTGAGCTATACTACAGTATGGAACCCATTTATCTCAAAACTGACATTTTACCATTAGATAATAATGTACTTCCCCTTATTGTACAATATAAGAATATTTTAAGACATAGAGGCATTATATCCCCATATAAAGGCATGAGGTCAAAGGTATTTTTATACAGGTCATGGAGATTCAGTTTCAGTGAGTAAAACATATTACATCACTAAGCACCTAGTATAACTGTGTCAGGGAGCCGGGAGCCCCCTCTGGGGAGTAGTCCGGATCTAGGAGGAAGCCCCTCAGGAGGGATCAGGATCGTGGTATCCAGGGATTAAGCAGAAAGGGTAATCGGGTTCAGGCTACAGGTCACAAGGCAGGCAGAATATAATCAAAGTCCAAAGTCCAGGCAGGGGGTCAATAGCAGGCAGAGAATCAGCGAAGTCCAGGTCCAGGCAAAGGGTCACAACAAGGAATCAGGCAGATATAAGTAGGGAAAACAGCAAGGGAACCCAGGAAACTCTCAGGGAACAGAATCCTATTTTCGGGCGCCATCTTGGCGTCTCAGGCGTCCTTTTATGTTTGAATTTGGCGCCCTTGCGCCAGCGTCAGCGCGCCTGCGACCGTCGCGCCGCGCTGACGTCACGGCGCCGGCGTCGGAACCCACGTGGGTTGACTGGGCGCCGCCATCTTGAATTCTTCGCCGCCGGGAGCGGACGCGACTCCTCGCGCTCCCGGCGGTCTTGACAGTACCCCCCCCTCACGGGGGGCCTCAGGACCACCGGGACTTGGTTTCTGGGGAAACTTGGAGTGGAAGTCTCTTACCAAACGAGGAGCATGCACATCACGATGTCCCTCCCAAGAGCATTCTTCGGGGCCAAAGCCCTTCCAATGGATGAGGTACTGAAGGGACCCTCTGGAGATTCTGGAATCAAGGATTCTCTCCACCTCGAATTCTTGTTGACCCTCCACAGAGACAGCAGGAGGAGGAGATTGGACACCAGAGAAACGGTTGGAGACGGTGGGCTTCACCAGGGAGACGTGGAACACGTTGGGGATTCTCATCTCTGGTGGGAGTTGAAGTCTGATGGCTACGGGGTTAATTATCTCCAAGATGGGGAACGGACCCAGGAACTTCGGACCCAACTTGGGAGATGGCACCTTCAAGCGAATATTCCTGGAAGAGAGCCAGACATTATCACCCACCTTGTAGGGAGGAGAGGGCCTTCTACGGCGATCCGCGAAAGTCTTGTGGACTAGAGCACACTTCTCCAGATTAGACTTGGTTGCAGCCCAAATAGCAAGCATATGGGCTGTCAGATCATCTGCAGCCGGGACGTCCGACAACACGAAGTCCTGAGGAAAGGCTTGAGGGTGCTGTCCATACACCACCATAAATGGAGACCTTCCTGTGGAGGAATGACATGCATTATTATGAGCAAACTCTGCCCACGGGAGGAGGTCAGACCAATCGTCCTGGCAAAGAGATACGTGGTTCCTCAGGAACTGTTCTAAGGCTTGGTTCACACGTTCAGCTGCCCCATTCGTCTGCGGGTGGTAGGCAGATGAAAATTTAAGTGTTATTCCCAAGTCTTTACATAGAGAACGCCAGAACTTGGCGGTAAACTGGGTGCCTCTGTCGGAGACGATCTCCACCGGGAAACCATGCAGGCGGAAGATGTACTTAATAAAGAGTTGGGATAATTCCACCGCAGAGGGTAACTTCTTCAAAGGGATGAAATGGGCCATTTTGCTGAAGCGGTCAATGACAACCCAGATCACAGTATTCCCACCGGAGGGAGGAAGTTCGACAATAAAGTCCATAGAGAGGTGCGTCCACGGACGAGAGGGAACCGGCAAAGGCTGTAACAACCCGCTGGGGCGGGAATGGCTAGGCTTAGAAGTGGCACAGACATTACAAGCAGCCACAAAGTCCTTTACATCCTTGCGGATATCAGGCCACCAGACTAGGCGCCTCAAGAGTTCAAGGGTCTTGGCCAGACCAGGATGTCCAGCTTGTCTGGAGCAGTGGGTTTGTTGCAGGATGGCCAGGCGAAGTTCTGGAGGGACGAAGGCCATGCCAATCGGAGTATCTTGAGGAGCCGAGGACTGCCCAGCCAGAATCTGGTCGGCAAATTGGGGATACAGAGAGGCAATGATCTTGACTGGTGGAATGATTGGCTCCTGCCTCTCAGGGTCACGATCCACCGGAGTGAAGCTACGAGACAAGGCATCGGCTTTCAGATTCTTGGAACCTGGGCGATAAGTCAAAACAAAGTTAAAACGAGAAAAGAAAAGGGCCCACCTGGCTTGTCTGGGATTTAGCCTCTTGAGGGACTGTATAAACTCCAGATTCTTGTGATCTGTGAAAATCTGGACAGGAATTTCAGAGCCCTCCAGGAGGTGACGCCATTCTTCAAGGGCAAGCTTGACTGCTAAGAGTTCTCGATTTCCGACATCATAGTTCTGCTCTGCGGATGAGAACTTCTTGGACAAAAACGCACAGGGGTGCAATTTCCCATCAGTGGAGTGTCTCTGAGACAGGATAGCTCCGGCTCCGACTTCAGAAGCATCGACTTCGATGCAGAAGGGTAGTGCAGGATTGGGATGTCGGAGAACAGGAGCGGACGTGAAGGCCTCTTTCAAGGACTGAAAGGCTTCTATGGCGGATTGAGGCCACAGGCTGGGTTTACCCCCTTTCCGGATGAGGGCCAGGATAGGTGCAATGCGGGAAGAGAACCCCCGGATGAACTGTCGATTATAATTAGCAAATCCGATGAACCTCTGGATTGCCTTGGTACTCAGTGGGAGAGGCCACTCCTGGATGGCCGACACCTTCACGGGGTCCATCTCAAATCCCTCTGGAGAGATAATGTATCCTAGGAAGGGGATCTTGGATACCTCGAAGACACACTTCTCCAACTTGGCGAAGAGAGAGTTCTTCCTCAGACGAGAGAGTACCTCCTTCACCTGGGAGCGATGACTTTCAAGGTCCTTGGAAAAGATCAGGATGTCGTCCAAGTATACGACTACGAACCTTCCTAGGAGATCTCGGAACACATCATTAACAAACTCCTGGAAGACGGCAGGGGCATTGCATAGGCCGAAGGGCATAACGAGATATTCATAGTGCCCATCCCGAGTGTTGAATGCCGTCTTCCATTCGTCACCCTCCCGGATGCGAATGAGGTTGTAGGCCCCCCGGAGATCCAACTTGGAGAAAATCTTTGCCCCTTTCAGCTGGTCAAAGAGCTCGGCAATCAGGGGCAGGGGGTACCTGTTCTTCACGGTGATCTTATTCAGACCCCGATAGTCTATACAAGGCTAAAGGCCTCCGTCCTTCTTCTCCACAAAGAAGAACCCAGCCCCTGCAGGAGAGGTAGAAGGGCGGATAAACCCCCGCTGGAGATTTTCTTGGATGTACTCCTTCATAGCGGTAGTCTCTGCAGGAGAGAGAGGGTAGGTGCGCCCTCTGGGGGCATAGCTCCTGGCAGGAGTTCAACCGGACAATCGTAGGAGCGATGTGGGGGAAGGAACTCTGCCGACTTTTTACAAAACACATCGGAAAATCCCTTGTAAGTGGAGGGCAAAGTCTTTAATTCCGCAGAGGAGACATTCACCTTCTCGAGGGGTTTTGACGGAAGGCAATGTTGCAGGCAAAATAAACTCCAACGAGAGATCTGCCCAGTGGACCAGTCTATGGTGGGGTTATGCAGACGTAACCACGGAAGACCCAATATTACTGGAGTAGAAGGACAGGGGATGATGAAGAATGAAAGTTTTTCTTGATGCAGCGCCCCAACTTGTACAGATAGTTCCGCCGTGAACTTTGTGACGAATTCAAACTCCAGGGGTTTGTCATCTATGGCGGTAATTCGCAGGGGTGAAGATAATGGAAGCAGGGGAATCTTCATGCGTTCGGCAAAAAAGGCATCCATGAAATTGCCATCCGCTCCGGAGTCGAGGAAGGCCCTTTCGAAGATAGACTTACTTGCCAGGTGAATCTGCAAAGGAAGAAGAAGTCTGCGTGAACTTTCTTGATACTTCTCCTGAGGACCTCGAGTGATGCCCCCTACATGAGAAACCTGAGACATACCTCGGGGTACAAAACTCTTGGCTTTGGCAGGACAGGCGTTGGCAAAATGGGAATACCCACCACAGTATAAACAGAGACCTGCCATACGTCTTCGGAGTCTTTCCTGCTCGGAGAGGCGAGTCTTTCCTACTTGCATAGGTTCCTCCAAGGGGGACGTCGACACATGAGTCACAGGAACAGCGGGTGTTTGCAGAATCGGCCTTTGAAAGCGAGGGGCCAACAAGGGAGAAAATCGTCTGCTGCGCTCTCTCTCCACCTGGTGCTCTCTGAGACGAGTGTCCACTTTAATGGATAGAGCGATCAGCCCTTCCAAGGTGTCAGGAGTCTCTCTGGAGACGAGATCATCTTTGATGCGGATGGATAGGCCTTGGTAGTATACAGCCTTGTAAGCGTCATCACACCAGGAAGTCTCCGCCATCAGTGTTCGGAAGTCTATAGCATAGTCATTGACACTGCGGCTTCCCTGCCGGAGCTGCAAGAGACGGGCAGGGGCGTTCGTAACCCGACCTGGAGCATCAAAGATTAAACGAAAAGCTTGGAGAAAGTCTTTAACATCAAAAGTCAGCGGGGAATTCTTCTCCCAAAGAGACGTTGCCCACTCCAGTGGCTTGCCTTCCAATCGAGACATCACATACCCCACCTTGGAACGCTCACTAGGAAACTGTGTGGGTTGGAACTCAAATTGAATTTGGCATTGCGTGGCAAACCCCCTGCAGGCTTGTGGGTCCCCACTGAAGCGAGGGGGAGGTGGAATGCGAGGCTCACCTGTCGGGTAGCTTGCGTTCGTAGGGGCTGCCGCCATGGGGGGATCTCCAGTAGGTGGAGCAGTGGAAGGCTCAGAAGGCACTTGAGCTAGCAGGACATCGAGTGCTTGCCCAATGCGAACCTGCTGGTTTTCGTAGTCCTCCATGCGGGATGCCAGTCCGCGGAGCGCTCGTCCGACATGAGGTGTGGCTTCCTCAGAAGGATCCATGGCCCGAAAATAATGTCAGGGAGCCGGGAGCCCCCTCTGGGGAGTAGTTCGGATCTAGGAGGAAGCCCCTCAGGAGGGATCAGGATCGTGGTATCCAGGGATTAAGCAGAAAGGGTAATCGGGTTCAGGCTACAGGTCACAAGGCAGGCAGAATATAATCAAAGTCCAAAGTCCAGGCAGGGGGTCAATAGCAGGCAGAGAATCAGCGAAGTCCAGGTCCAGGCAAAGGGTCACAACAAGGAATCAGGCAGATATAAGTAGGGAAAACAGCAAGGGAACCCAGGAAACTCTCAGGGAACAGAATCCTATTTTCGGGCGCCATCTTGGCGTCTCAGGCGTCCTTTTATGTTTGAATTTGGCGCCCTTGCGCCAGCGTCAGCGCGCCTGCGACCGTCGCGCCGCGCTGACGTCACGGCGCCGGTGTCGGAACCCACGTGGGTTGACTGGGCGCCGCCATCTTGAATTCTTCGCCGCCGGGAGCGGACGCGACTCCTCGCGCTCCCGGCGGTCTTGACAAACTGATTACATAACTCAGCTCACTAATTATTGCAAAAAATCCAGTAGCACACCAATCAGTGTCGTAACGAGATGTTACTGGGCCCCACAGCAAATTAATTTTAGGGCCCAAAACATATCCAGATACCAAAATGTATTGAAATTGTATATGAATTTGAGCCTCATGGGGCCCCTATACTCCCCTGCAGCCATAGTTACGCCCCTGACACCAATTAGAGTTGCAGAAGTGCAGAATTTGTTTATTCAGTAAATAGACACATGTACAGAAGGCAATGTTTCAGACCCCCCTGGGCCCTTTATCAAGCCTAGTGAATTACGTCAAGAACACAACAATTACAGTCTAAGTGGGGGTGGAGTCACAAAACAAACCCCCTTACTGAGTGATGTCATCAAAAGTCTCATAAATATTAATACCGGGAAAGAGTAAAATTATTTTGCTAAATTGCCATCTGAAGTATTAAATGGTAATTATACCAATGCTGGTCACTCACGGCTATCTCTAAAAAAGCTGGATTAAGTAATCGTGGAACATCACCTACTACTGATAATGTAGTGGAGGCTTATGGTGACTACTGACATATACAAAATGAAAAAGAAAATGTCACGTAACCAACAGTTTAGGAATGTCTAAAACCTTAATTATTGGGAAAAGTCTTGCTAGAAAGAGCTAATGGCTAATGATAAAATCATCAAGCCAGTCAATAAAGGAGGAGCTCTAGTATTTCTAATTGAGTATTACTATGTCAAAGAGATTTTACAGAATGGAAAAGCATTCTTTGGACAGATGAATACAAGATCAACCTCTACCAGAATGATGGCAAGAAAAAAGTATAGAGATGGCGTGGAACAGCTCATGATCCAAAGCATACCACATCTCTATAAAACATTTGGGAGGCAGTGTGATGGCTTGGGCGTGGCACTGGGACACTAGTGTTTATCCATGATGTGACACAGAACAGAAGCAGCCGAATGAATTCTGAGGTGTTCAGAGACACTGTCTGCTCAAATCCAGCTAAATGCAGTCAAATTGATTGGGAGGCATTTCACAATACCGATGGACAATAACCCAAAACATATAGCCAAAGAAATACAGGAGTAAGTTGAATATTCTTGAATGGCCAAGTCAGTCACCTGATCTGAACCCAATTGAGCTGCATTTCACTTGTTGAAGACTAAACTTCGGACAGAAAGACCCACAAACAAACAGCAACTGAAAGCCGCTGCAGTAAAGGCCTGGCAGAGCATTAAAAAGGAGGAAACCCAGAGTCTGGTGATGTCCATGAGTTCAAGACTTCAGTCATTGTCAGCAAAGGGTTTTCAACCAAGTATTAGAAATTAACACTTTATTTCAGTGTTTTAATTTGTCCAATTACTTTTGAGCCCCTGAAATGAAGTGATTGTGTTAATAAAAGGCTTTATTTCCTGACATCTTTTTGCAGTCCCTGTCCAAATATTTATGGACTTAACTGCATATAAGCTTGTACATGATTTATCTCTCCATTGGTAATGTTTTGCTAGTAAACAGCTTTTTTGAGTTAGCACATAAGCTCCATTTCTCTGGATGTTTTTAATACTTTGTTATACTGATTTTTTCATTTGTACGTCGGGGTTATGTAATTAAAGGCACTATGTTATGTATAAAAGACATATCACTCCTGCTGCTTTTTAGGCATAGAATTGCTATGTTATTAGATTGCCCTGTCTAGCTGATCAGCTTGAAGGACTGACTATTTGATAGATCAGAGAACTTTAAAAGCACAGAATCATTTTTTTTATCTGTGTGGGATGATGCAATACATATGGAGGTCATTAGTCTCATTAATATTCTATTGACTAGTCTAAAGTTCGACCATCCAAAAACTGAAGATCTTGCTGCTAAAATATTACACTAAGCCAAATTCATGGAACTTTATTTTACTTACTAATTTGTTTTTTGTACATGCAACACTACCTCCATCTAAACCAGGGGTCTGCAATCTTTTTTACCCATCGACATTCAGATGTAAAAAGAGTTGGGGAGCAATGCAAGCATTAAAATGTTCCTGGTGGCACAAAATAAGTGCTGTAATTGGCTATTGGCACCACCTATGTGGACAGGCAGTCTACAAGAGACTCTGTTCAGAAGTTCATCTGTTTTTTATCCAACCAAAACTTGCCTCAAAACCAGGAATTCAAAAATAAGCAACTGCTTTAAGCCCACTGGGAGCACCATCCAAAGGGTTGTGAGTTACATGTTGCTCACAAGCCATTGGTTGAAGATGACTGCTCTAAACTATGGCAACAGGCAAGAGTGACCACGATCCATTGTACATATACAAAGAAGGACATTTCAAGGACAGAACTGAAATTCTGTTATCAGTTATTTAGTATTGCACAGCCCAAAAAAACGAAATAAACGTAATAAAAATATTAACTCATTTTACCTTGACATAAAAACCAAAAGTACAGACCTACCATATATGTTGTTTTGAAATATCAAATAGGCTATGGCTGATTCCATCTAAAAGAACATCTGAGATCATTTTTAGCTATTGTTAAAACCACTGTGCATTTGTTTCTCAAGGCATAAAATGCATAAATAGCATGATTATCAAGTCAGAATTTCCACAAGTCAACCATCCTGTGTAGCCACAGGTGCAGATGGACTCAAAAGTTACGGGATGCTGAACAGATCAGATTTTCCGACTAAAAGTTCAGAGTAATTATAAGCGATTAGGCATACGTAAGCCAAAAATGCCTTAGTAAAATAAAATCAATGGTGTAAATCCACTTAAAGCGCATCGTTTAAAACCCACTATTATGACTCCATAGAGCTAAATGTTTAAAAAATGAATACATACTGTAGTTGAGAGACCCATTAAACTTTGCCGTAATCATCATATTTTAAAATGAAATAGTCAAGGATGACTGATTTTACTTTTTACTCATTACGTTTTATGTCTCTTTTAACACATTGCCAGTCCCTCTGGTGCTTAAAGGTTTAATTGCACTTTACATTTAAGTCAAGTAGTGATTGTAGCACTGGTCCTAGAGAAAAAGCTCTTTGACTACATTTGGTAATACAAGTGGACCAAACTAGTGGATTTTTCAAGTCCAAATCAGCTGTTTTAGTAACACCTTTCTCCTCTGGGTTAAATTGCTTTTTAACTTAACAATACAAAACTTGAAATATGTGATTTTAGTTTTATCACTGGGCTTGAAAAGTTTTTCTTTTTTTAATTTTCTTGACTTTTGGGTGTTATAGTTTCAGTGTTAAACATACATGCGTTGAGTTTTTCATAAGATCTGTGTATCCCACTTTCCCACTTGGTGTCCAGGAACCCTGAAATTATTTCAAGAGGTCTCCCTGGTTGGAATGATGGTTACAAATTGATATTGCCAATGATATGTCTTTGATACACTGCCAATTCTGACTCCTAATTGTGCAGCTTAGTGAATGAGACTGTTTCTTCTGACCCACCTTGCCTTTTGAATGTTTATATACATTATGACTTTAAAAGAAAAGGAAATGTTAAAACCATGTAAGCTTTACCAGAAAGGTCTATATAAATATACCAGTAACCCCTCAAAGTAATGCTGCTCTGAGTCCTCTGTCAAAAGAAACATAGCTTTTCTCTCCTTCTATTGTGAACACATGGGCTTCTGTATCAGACTTCCTGTTTTCAGCTTAAACCTCCAGGGCTAGGGTTTGAGCATGCTCAGTTTGCTCCTCTCTCCCTCTTTCTCCCTTCCTCCTCCCCTTTCTGCTTTAATCTGAACCCAGAGCTATGAGTGAGCAGGGAGAGACTCAGGCAGGAAGTGATGTCACACTAAGCTAACATGGCAGCTGCTATCCTAAACAAACACAGAGAGTTTCTAGAGCTGTTATAGCTTGCACAATTGTGGCTAATCTATTGGAAATAAACTGCTTTGGTAGCTTTCCTTCTCCTTTAATGCATATTATTAGGACAGTAACCTATTGATGGTAAAGGTGACTTGGGCTCAAAGATAATATATCCTGGCTTTAAAATCAGTCAATGGTAAATGTGTACTAAAACTTCGGAACAGTGTTGATTGGTTCCCGCACACTAAATACGATGATGACGGCAAATTTATCATAGGTCAAGGTAAATTTTCGAATTCAAGAAATTTGAATTTCTAGCAAATTTTTGTTTACTTCGACTAGCGAATAGTCTAAATTCGATTGAAAAAATTAGAAAATACAAATTTCGAAATTTATCATGTACTGTCTCTTTAAAAATTCGACTTCAACCATTCGCCATCTAAAACCTGCCGAATTGCTGTTTTAGAGTACGGGGTAGCTCCTAGAACCTATTTGGAGTCAATTGATGGACTTTGAAAAATCAATGGGTTTTTTGGTAAATGCTTCGAATCGAATTCAATCGAATTCACTATTACTTTGACGCGTATGATTCGAATTTGGCCGAATACGGATCTATTCCTATTCGATCGAAAACTGACCTATTCGACCAAATATAAAAACTATGACTTACTTTCGGTTGGTCTTTTTGAATTCGAATTTCGCAGTTTTTCAAATTCGAAATTCAACCCTTGATAAATATGCCCCTTAGAATATTGTACAGCTGCAATATGAATGATTTAAATGTGTAGTTTGGCCATGAAAAACAATCAAAAACAAAAAAAATATATCTATTTAAGCTGGAATGTTACTGAACTCCTAAACAACAAGAACTGTCACGAAATTTTGTAAGAAATGAAAAACACTTGTGAAGGATTTCGTACAAAATCATTGGGGTGAAATAATATTCTTTTCACCTCATTAATGCATATTTTACTTGGCAACAATTTAATGAAGAGCCAGTACTGGATCCAAACAGCCCTCCTGGCTATCTCTGTTCCCGTGGCTTTATCATAACTAACATTCCATGAAAGGGAACAAGAGGCACATTTTTTGAGAACAACTGTGTTCAAAGCTCATTTTGGTAATTAGTATCTTGGCTTTTCGTAGGCGATGGAAAACAGCAGACAATATATTGTGTTACAATTGATTTGCTCCTCCTCCCACAGAGATAACCATAAAAATACATGGTGTAATGTGAACAGAAGAGGATGTGCATTTCCCAGACTGAGCGTCACCAATCATTGTTTCTAATTTTGTAACAGAGATTTCAGAATTATACACTGCTCAGGACATTCCTCCACACTGGGATTCTTCTTCTTGGGAAGGCTTAGATCATTTTAGGGTATTAAGTGACATGTCTGTTCCGTTTCTTTTCCAGACACATTTATAGTGTATGATGCTATTAAAATGCAGTGCTAAATCTTCCGTGCAGACTACTCCTCCAGAAAACTGCTAGGGTAATCACTTTTGGGCCTCTGCCATCTTGGCAGATATAGATAAGCCTCAGGCTTTCAGTTGAGTATCAAACAAAAAAATGAATGTGTTTAAACAGCAATTGGAAGCAATATCCACGCTATAAATCTTGTTTAGCATTTCCTCAGACCTGTTACACAATGTTTGTTCCTTTGATGCATAAGTAACGATTCAGAAACCAAACAGTAAAATCATTATTTTAATAGTGCAATTAGTTACAAGTTACACCAGGTATTAAACCCATGAACTGTTTGGGAGAACAAAACAATTTTATCATATTCAACGACACTAAGACACTTAGAACAAGAGGGTTTTACATGCAAGCTTATGTTGTAATGTTTTATAGCAAATGGATAGACAGACAGATGGAGAGACACTAATTAGAAAACATAGACAGATACATATATAGATATGATAGAAATAATTAGACAACTAAATGGTAGTTGTGGAGAAGAGTATTAACAGCTACACTGATCTCTGCTCTATGAAATAGAAACAGAATATGCAAAAAAAGTTAGGCCAGGGTCGGACTGGGCCTGCGGAACACTGGGAAAAATCACAGTGGGCAGAGGATTTCGGCTTGGGCAGAGGGCCCCTGGGGTTGGCAGAGGGCCCGATGCAGCAGCCCAGTGCAATACTGTTTAAGGCAGTGGTTCCAAACTATCTGTCTGTCTGTCTGTCTATTATCTATCTATCTATCATCTATCTGTCTATCTATCTATCTATCTATCTATCTATCTATCTATCTATCTATCTATCTATATTATCTATATATCTATATATATATGCAGTCCCACAGTACCAGCACTCAGACAGATGTTGCCAGTGGTGCACGATCAATAAATCGTATATAGTCTTATGAAGGATCAGCACACACTGTTCTGTAGTGAAGTAATAGTGTTTATTTTCAAACAAAACACATTTTTATCCTGATAAAAATGTGTTTTGTTTGAAATTAAACACTATTACTTCACTACAGAACAGTGTGTGCTGATCCTTCATAAGACTATATATATATATATATATATATATATATATATATATATATATATATATATATATATATATATATATATACACATATATATCCATCTATCTATTATCTATCTATCTATCTATCAATCATCTATCTATCTATATATCTATCTGTCTATCTATCTATCTATCTATCTATCTGTCTATCTATATATATTATCTATCATCTATATATATGTGTATATATATATATATAACATCTATCTCTCTATCTATCTATCTATCTATCTACCTAACCCTTTGCCTTTTACATCTGAAGATTCTTTGCTCTCAAAAAACACAGTTACATTTACTACAATTCATAATTAATGGAAAAGGCAGTGGTTCCAATCTATCTATCTATCTATTATCTATCTATCTATCTATCTATCTATCTATCTATCTATCTATCTATCTATCTATCTATCTACCTATCATCTATATATATCTAGATATCCATCTATCTATCTATCTATCTATCTATCTACCTATCATCTATCTATCTATCTATCTATCTATCTATCATCTACCTATCATCTATATCTATCTATCTATTATCTATCTATGTATCTATGTATCTATCTATCATCTACCTATCATCTATATCTATCTATCTATCTATCTATCTATCTATATCTATCTATCTATCTATCTATCTATCTATCATCTATCTATCTACCCCTTTGCTTTTTACATCTGAAGATTCTTTGCTCTCAAAAAACACAGTTACATTTACTACAATTCATAATTAATGGAAAAGGCAGTGGTTCCAATCTATCTATCTATCTATCTATCTATCTATCTATCTATCTATCTATTATCTATCTATCAATTATCTATCTATATCTATCTATCAATTATCTATCTATCTATCTATCTATCTATCTATCTATCTATCTATCTATCTATCTATCTATCTATGAATTATCTATCTATCTATCTATCTATCTATCTATCTATCTACTATCTATTATCTATCTATCAATTATCTATCTATATCTTTCTATCATTTATCTATCTATCTATCTATCTCTCTCTCTCTCTATGAATTATCTATCTATCTATCTATCTATCTATCTATCTATCTATCTATCTATCTATTATCTATCTATCTATCTATCTATCTATCTATCTATCTACTATCTATCTATCTATCTATCTATCTATTATCTATCTATCAATTATCTATCTATGAATCTATCTATGTATCTATGTATCTATCTATCTATCTATCTATCTATCTATCTATCTATCTATCTATCTATCATCTATCTATCTATCTATCTATCTATCTATTGTCTATCTATGTATCAATTATCTATCTATCTATGTATCTTTCTATCTATCATCTATCTATCTATCTATCTATCTATCTATCTATCTATCTACCCCTTTGCCTTTTACAAAGATTCTTTGCACTCAGAAAACACAGTTGCATTTACTACAATTCATAATTAATGGAAAATATAAGGGGGGGGGGGTCAGTCAACCTAATTTGTAGAATTTCTAGCCTGAACAACTAGGAGACAGGATATGTTGATGGTCACATTTTTTTTCTATGAACAGTTGTAGCATAAGGGCTTCTCTAACATGGAAACTGCAAGATAAATGTATCTTCCCATTGACTCCTTATAAATACATAGAATTTATATAGGCAGTGGTCCCCAAACCTAAACGTGGGACACATTCAAATGTGAAAAAGTTGGTGAGCAATACAACCATGCACCTGGGAGTGCCAACATGGGCTATGATTTACTATTAGTAGCCTCAATGTGGACTGGCAGCCTACAGGGGTTTCTATTTGGCAGTATCAGGGCCTAATAATTCAATTAGCGGAGAAGTCTGGACCAAGTAGGAAGCACTAACTATAAAGTCCAGTACATGGTAGCCAAGGGGTTAGGAAGGATCATAGTCATATTCAGGCAAAGGTTCAAAGGCAGGCAGCAATTGTACATGGTCACAAACAAAACGGAGGGTCAGCAGAGTGCAACCTATTTTCAGACATTCAGGGGGCTATTTATCAAGGTCCGAATTTATCTCAGTTTTTCTAATATCCAACTAAGAGCAACTCCGAATTCCCAAATGGACCTTATTTATGAAGATAAAAGTTTTTTGCGCCGAAATCCCGCACAGACACTGGGACCTTCCCCATTGATTTATACAGGACCTCGAGAGCTTTTAGATTCAGGGTTTCGGATTCTGAGTTTTTAGACCATCAGACTTTAATAAATCTCAAAAAAATTGTAGGTTTTCTTTTGCTCTGAAAACTACAAATTATTCGAGGTTAGGATATTTGGAGCTTGATAAATAACCCCCTAAATCTGTGACTTGGCATGCCTTTTACTTTGAAATTTCGTGGCTATCAGTGCCGTCATCTTGATCAGGAAACAGAGCTCTGCCAACAGGCAGTACACAGGGTTTTTTATGCAACTAAATCTTGCCTTTAAGCCAGAAATCACTTGCCCTTAAGCCCAGTGGCATAACTAGACACCTAGGAGCCCTGGTGCAAAAATTTGCAACTGGCCCCCCCAGCCCGTGTTGTGGGTGGTTAACAACATGTACTGACCTAATGTCCTAGAACTGAATTCAACTAAAATTAAAATTTTATAACACTGTAACGCTATTGTCAAAATAATCTAGTAGAGACTGCAGTGATAAAACATCATGGAAGCAGGGATAGTCTGTAAACACCTGTAGTGGTGGCCAGATATTAATTCTCAGTTACTTTTATGACAAGGCGCAACTAAACATTTTTACAACTCGCCTCTTACTCACAATGTGAAATAAGCCTGGGAATAAGGGTATGTAAAACTGAGGTTTTACTTTATATGGTATTCTTGTATACAGTCCAAATATTATTACACATTAATTTCATGCATAATACCAGAAACAATAGGCAAAAAGCAGACCAGGGCCACAACCATGTAAACAGACATAAAAACTATGGATGGCACAGTGGCAATTCCATGTATAAATACCCCAAAACTCATTGAAGGATGGAGCGGTGGCATTTCCATGTATAAATACCCCAAAACTAATAGAAGGATTTCGCGGTTGCATTTCCATGTAGAAATACCCTAAATCTAATAGGAGGATGGCACAATCACAATTCCATGTATAAATACCCCAAAACTAATAGAAGGATGGCACAGTCACAATTCCATGTGAGAGGGGCTGGAGGTGAATGAGAGGGGATGGAGATGAGTGAGAGGGACAGGTGGTGAGTGAGGGGGCAGTAGGTGAGTGAGAGGGACAGGAGGTGAGTGAGAGGGACAGGAGGCGAGTGAGGGGGCAGGAGGTGAGTGAGACGGGATGGAGGTGAGTGAGAGGGACAGGAGGTGAGTTAGAGGGGCAGGAGGGGAGTGAGGAGGTGAATGAGAGTTACAGGAGGAGAGAGAAAGGTACAGGAGGAGAGCAAGAGCTACAGGTGGTGGGTGAGAGGTACAGGGAGTAAGAGAAATGTACAGGAGAATAGTGAAAGATAAACTAGGTGAGAGAGGGGTACAGAAGGTGAATGAGAGGGACAGGAGGCGAGTGAGAGTGACAGGAGGTGGGTGAGGAGTACAGGAGGTGAGAGAAATGTACAGGATGATAGTGACAGGTACAGGATGTGAGAGAGGGGTATAGAAGGCGAATGAGAGGCACAGGAGGTATGTGAGTGTTTTGTGTAACCTAGGCATCACAGTAGATAAGGAGCACTCACAGTAATATGTCACCACTGGGTCCCTCTTCTCAAGCTCCTGGGCAGTCCACAAGTGATGCTGCAGTGATGTGAACTGCTGCGGTAGTGGAGACAAAAGGTCGGCCATGCTGCAGGGACAGGGATATAGTTCAGTGGGTATTGATAAGACTAGTCCCTCATACCTGAGCGCCTGTGTATGACAACAGATGACAACAATTCCCCACGTCTCACGCTGATACAGCAACTCTTCCGCCTACAAGTAGGCGGGATCGAAGTAGGTGATGAGAGAGGGAGGCTGATGAAGGGTGGGTGTTCCCCCCCGAAACGTTGATGTTTGGTGGCTGAATAAAAGGGGATAATCCCCGACTGCACTAATTGGTGTGTGTGCGGATCCGTTTCTTTTACACACTGTCCTACAGATGGCAGGGCTCTGAACTCATTTAACTTTGTGGTGAAAGAAAAGTAATATTTGCGAAAGGTGTATATGTATAAATAAATACATGCATTTAATGTAATGCTGGTGCCGTAACTAGAACAGCTGTACCTTTGGATGAGGACACGTGCGGCGGGCCCCAAATGGGGTGCAGGGGCCATGGACCCTGGTGCAGTTGCACCCTTTACACCACTGGAAGTTACGCCACTGGATTTCGATAGTGGTGCAAGTTTGAACCAATATAAATTATTGAAAGCCTTTGTTCCCCAAATACAGCATTAAAGAAATACTCAAAGCCCAGATTCAATTCAGAGAGAAAAAGTTAAAGTAAATTCATGGATGAGATTCAATAGAATTTTCACATGATAAACAGTGAGATAATTAGTTCTGAATTGAATTGCATCCAAAACTGAATCTCATTCATGAGTTTTCATGTGATAAATATTTTTCTCACTGAATTGAATCTGGCCCAATGAATAAAGTTTGGTATATATTTAATATGACATGCACTGTGCTCTTTACTGCATTTTTCTAGTTATTCCACCTTGCCTTCACTTCTACTTTGGCACTAGCCAGTAGGAATACGGGCAGCAAACATGGGATGTAAAGTTGTAACTCTAAATTAGAAAAAAGCATAATAATTCTCTTGGAACATGCCTGTGCATTATATGAAGCTATGGGATTACTGTAAAACAGGGTATGTAGAAGGATCACCGGCACACAGGAATTTAGTTAGCAGGGCAAGCCCTTGCAATTTTATTAATGCAGTGCAACGTTTCGGGGCACGCCCCTTTGTCAAGCATTACTGTAAAACAGAACTATCCAAGCTCTTCCATAGAGTGAAAACATTAGCTAAAAAACCCGAAGGAGGGGCTGTATCCAGCTCACAGTCTCACTGTTGCCACAACCATCCTTGAAATTGGGTTTTCTGTCTTGAACGCTGGTATCCAGACAAAGTAGCACTACAAGAAATAAACAAGACTTTACTAGAGTTTTCATGTAATAAACAGTGAGATACACAGGGCCGGATTTACATAGTGCGCGCCCCTAGGCCCACTGCCGTTCGTCACCCCTGTCCCCTCCCCTTTATTCGTGCAAATTTTCTGGACCAGAGCAATGGGGATTGGCGGATGGGAAACTTAAAAAATTATTGTATCTCCAGTGCATTCCCAGTGTTGGGCAGCATGCCGCCCCCCTAAAATCCTGCCCCCCTAGGCCCGGGCCTAGGTTGTCTTTCCACAAATCCGGGCCTGGAGATACATTTTATGTATTGAATTGCATCTCAATTTGAGGACTTTTCACATGATAAACCACCCTCACTGAATTGAATCTGGCCCAATGTTTCTTATATTTACAGTGTTTATTTGGCCCATTGATTCAATTCAGTGAGAAACAATTTGGACGAGATTCAATTTGAGGAGAAAATATTTTTATCCAAATTCAGTTCCAGTTTTTTTCCCATAGGCTTCAATAGAGTTTTTCACATGATAAACTATATCTCAAATAGAATCACGTCCATGACTTTTCACGTGATAATCCTTTCTCTCCCTGGATTGAATCTGGTCCATTATATGAAAGATATATACTGCTTATTTAGTGGGTCTCTCTACATAAGCCCAAATACAATTGACTGAAACTGCAAACAGGAAGTCACAGGTTGCTAATGTGAAGCCAACAGCCTATATGCAAAATACCGAATTATTATTTGTGTGAATCTCAGTTAACATATCAAAGCTATAATTATTATAGCGTAGATTTAGTATTTTTATCAGCTTGCTATATGCAATAGATGTGCAACCATGACAAGCAAGACATGCCAATGTGTAAGAAAATTAGTATTCGCATTATGTTGCTGTCACTACTTGTGAAACATGTTTTTATAGTCTATTTGACGTCAACATATTTTATAGCCCATTGCAGACATCAGTTGCTTTGTTTAGTAGCACAAATTACCATCATCACAGGGTTGTTGTAGATTCAAATATCATTGAGTCATGGACAAATACAGATTGAGCAGAATGCCACTATTTGTTATGCAATTTAAACTTAATCACACCTTTTTTTTCGTAAAGGTTTTCAAAGTAATGAATGAATGAATTAAAATGGAATACTAAGCTATGTGTTTTTAAACACCTGTTTCAATCAAAATACCTCCCTGTAATATTAATTGAAGGAAGGCAGCGTGCATTTCAACCATATTATTTTATATCCTTCAAGTTACACGTCATATTTCTGTTGGATATTGTATTAAGTAACTTCAGAATCCAAATAGACCAAGTCAGTCTCATTCCTTCCATTCAGGTTCCTGCTTACCAACTCACATAAAACTGAAATAGTTTTGTTTGGCGTGATTTAATCCTGCTGATTTCTTTGATTTCTAATTTTGGTCTCCGAAATATTTTTTATGAATATCGTCCGTTGGGGGGCCAGCAAATAGTGTTCCTGGATTTGACATTAAACTAAAAGTTTTTTTAATTCACACACACACTAAGGCCTTTGTCCCTTTTTATTTCATGGCACTGTATCTGCTTTCCACAAATCCTCTAAAACTATGCCAGGGTGGGGTTCTGACTATATCTTTTTTTTTTTTTTTTTTGGAAAAAGCTTCAGAAATTTAAAGGGAAATTGTAGATCATGTCATAAATCTGAAAACTGCTGCAAAAAAAAGCACAAGAAAAAGGACATAAATCATGCTTCAATATAATAAATGCATGCTAAGCACCAGATTCAATTCAGTGAGAAAAAGTTATCTCCCGATTTATTACTTTCTTCCTAATTCAGTTCCAGATTTTCCCATAGACTTCAATAGACCTTTTACATAATAAATATTGAGATTTTCTTTTTTTTTTTGATGAATTGAATTGCATCTCAAATTGAATGTCGTCCATGATTTTTCATGTGACAAATCTTTTTCTCAATGAATGACCCAAATGTAGTACCACCACTCTTGGAAGGGAACTTCATAGCTTCTCTGCTTTAATGGAAAACTTTAATCCATTCCTTTAATTAATCTCTTTGTCGTTCTCTAACCTTTTCCAGGTCTGCCATGTCTTTTTTAAAGATGGGTTTCCAAAGCTATAGTAGTGATTATAAAACTTTACTTTGAGCAAAACTTCACATGCTTATTAAAGTCGACTTCTAAGCCACATCAATATGAAACTTTTTTTTTATAGATTTGTACCCACAGAAAAAATTGCAACCAGAACAAATGGAATTCAATCGTCTGATCTAATCAAATACTAAGGTCCACCTCCTGGAATTTAATTTTTGTGCAAGACTCTATGACAGTTGTGAACACTGAGAAACAGAGTCCTCTTTCCTTGTATTTGTTATTGGTTGTATTATCTTGGTGTATGCACCCATCTATTGTGCAGTGCATTGGAAAGGTTGGTGCTATTTAAATTATGTGTTAATAATAAAGACTAAAGTGTTGTAGGCACTCACCTATATGAGATCATCTATGTCTGGGTGCAGTCCAAAAATACATAGATATCACCAGGAAAGATGTAATACACACTCACAGCTCATTGCAGATATTATGACAATGTTTCATTGGGAGACTCACAATAAATATGACCTACTAAGGCCCATGAGTGTGGATTTATTTTCTGGTATTATTATTATTATTATTAATAATAATAATGATAATAATACATAGGTATCTGTAGGGTCTGTAGTTTTTATCTCCACATCTAATTCTTTCATTTCATTACCAGCAATGTTATCTTTCATTCAAAGTGTACTACAATATAGTTCCATTGAAGTAAATATGGTAATTAGAGATGGGCAAATCTGTGGTGTTTCACCAAAAAATTTGAGAATTTACAGAAAAATTCACGAATGGGGGAAAAATTTGTGAAACACATTGAATTCAATGGTTTTGCCGGGCGAATAATTTTGACAAAGGTCAATTTTTATATGTGCGACAATTCTGACAAATCTGCAGATTTTTGCCGGCGAACTTTCCCCTCATTTTCGTGAATTTTTTCACTGGCGGCTAAACACATATTTCTCAGCGAAAACCATGCCTAGTGAATTTATTCGTCCATCAGTAATGGTAATGCAGTGTGGTGCCAACAGATATAGGTAAATAATGGTCAGCCACAGGTCCACATGTTTGTAAGCCTTAACATAGTCTAATAACTCTCCAACTTTATTTCACAGAGACTGGTTGTATAGTTAAGTCAAGTGTGTTCCATATATGGTTATATATATTGAACTTAGCATTGGGCCTGAATTTTCTGTTTGTATCCCAGCAACCCTATGTTTGTTAATTAAGTAGAGGTTAAGCTTTGAATTAGCTGTTGATGAGATGTTGATGAGTGAATGAGACACTGTTATGCAGGAAGATATGTAATTCTGTTTTCAATCAAAACTGTTGCTTTATTGCTGTATAAATGATTACAAATATATATCTATAATTTTGCATTAGCAACCATGTTTATTTGCACCTGTGTCATGTTTATTTTTGATAAGCCAAAACCATTATACTGATTGCTCTGAAGAGGATAAAATCATACTTAGCCTCCAAACAGCCTCCAAAATTAGTAATCGTGGCAACTAACGATTTATGCAGATATCAGAAAATGATTGTTGCTTCAAGATAAAAGTGATTAGTTTCAAAATATAGGAGGATAAGACCAGTTGAATGGGACTAGGTGCAGGTTTTTCACCACTGCCCCCCCAACCCTCTGAATTGGCCTCCTCTACTCCTTGAATGCACATCTACACTTATACCTCTCTCTAGAGATGTAGCGAACGTCGGAAAAAAAGTTCGCGAACATATTCGCGAACTTGCGTCAAAAATGCGAACGGTTCGCGAACGTCGCGAACCCCATAGACTTCAATGGGAAGGCGAATTTTAAAAGCTAAAAAAGACATTTCTGGCCAGAAAAATGATTTTAAAGTTGTTTAAAGGGTGCAACGACCTGGACAGTGGCATGTCAGAGGGGGATCAAGGGCAAAAATGTATCTGAAAAATACATTGTTGACACAGCGCTGCGTTTTGTGCTGTAAAGGGCAGAAACACACTACATTTCTAAACCTGTGTAATAAACTGCTTTAAAACGTCCAGCGTCTACATGTAAAGGTTACAGCCTGTTCACACGCAAAGACGAAACGCGGCGCTTACTGCGACGCAAAAAAACGCAAAGAGCTTTAATGAATGATACCGTCAAGTGAGCAAATAATAGTTGTTAATTACTAGTTGAGCTTGTCACCTCCAGGATGTTCGTCCTGTTGGTGGCAATATTTCTGTAGTGGTGTGTTTAGCAGTCACCGTGCTTGTGCGCACGTGCACGGTCAGGCAGAGGTAATTCAATGTTTAGTGAAGTGAACCAAAAAATACTGATTCTGCAGTGTGGGCCCAGTTTTGGTCTACTTTGTTGATCACCTGTGGTGACCATAAAAGATGCGATTTTGCCACTGTTGCAGAACCCTGAAAAATTAGGCATGTGTACTTTCCTGAAAAATTATGTTTTTTTTGTCGCAGCCACTGAAGCACAGAGGCCAGAAAAAATATGCCATATGAATGCTAAAAATATAATTTTTTTTGGTCGCAGCCACTGAAGCACAGAGGCCAGAAAAAATATGCCATATAAATGCTGAAAATATAAAAATTTTTTGTCGCAGCCACTGAAGCACAGAGGCCAAAAAAAATATGCCATATAAATGCTGAAAATATAATTTTTTTTTTGTCACAGCCACTGAAGCACAGAGGCCAGAAAAAATATGCCATATAAATGCTGAAAATATTCATTTTTTTTTGTCACAGCCACTGAAGCACAGAGGCCAGAAAAAATATGCCATATAAATGCTGAAAATATTCATTTTTTTTGTCACAGCCACTGAAGCACAGAGGCCAGAAAAAATATGCCATATAAATGCTGAAAATATTCATTTTTTTTTGTCACAGCCACTGAAGCACAGAGGCCAGAAAAAATACGCCATATAAATGCTGAAAATATTCATTTTTTTTTGTCGCAGCCACTGCAGCACAGAGGCCAGAAAAAATATGCCATATAAATGCTGAAAATATTCATTTTTTTGGGTCGCAGCCACTGAAGCACAGAGGCCAGAAACAATATGCCATATAAATGCTGAAAATATTCATTTTTTTTGGTCACAGCCACTGAAGCACAGAGGCCAGAAAAAATATGCTATATAAATGCTGAAAATATAAAAAAAAATTGTCGCAGCCACTGAAGCACAGAGGCCAGAAAAAATATGCCATATAAATGCTGAAAATATTCTTTTTTTTTTGTCACAGCCACTGAAGCACAGAGGCCAGAAAAAATATGCCATATAAATGCTGAAAATATTCTTTTTTTTTGTCGCAGCCACTGAAGCACAGAGGCCAGAAAAAATATGCCATATAAATGCTGAAAATATTCATTTTTTTTTTGTCGCAGCCACTGAAGCACAGAGGCCAGAAAAAATATGCCATATAAATGCTGAAAATATTCATTTTTTTTTGTCGCAGCCACTGCAGCACAGAGGCCAGAAAAAATATGCCATATAAATGCTGAAAATATTCATTTTTTTTTTGTCGCAGCCACTGAAGCACAGAGGCCAGAAACAATATGCCATATAAATGCTGAAAATATTCATTTTTTTTGTCACAGCCACTGAAGCACAGAGGCCAGAAAAAATATGCCATATAAATGCTGAAAATATTCATTTTTTGGTTGCAGCCACTGAAGCACAGAGGCCAGAAAAACTCAGGATTTACCTGGATTCAAATGAAACCAGTAGGGTTTGCACCCTAGTTTGTAACGGTGGCGGAGGGAGGAGGACGCTAAAGGACAGCTGTGTGTGGAGTCATGAGGCGTGCAGAGAAGGACAGCTGCATGGGGAGTCAGAAACTCAGAACAAGTCTTCCGGCGTGCAGTAACCCTCCGAGATCCACCCCTCATTCATTTTAATAAAGGTCAGGTAATCCACACTTTTGTGACCTAGGCGAGTTCTCTTCTCAGTTACAATCCCAAAATCCCAAAAATTGTGACAGCTCTGGCCACAGATCAAGCCTGCGCACCCAGTAGTCCAGGGGTTCATCGCTCCTCAGAGTGTCGATATCTGCAGTTAATGCCAGGTAGTCCGCTACCTGCCGGTCGAGGCGTTCTTTGAGGGTGGATCCAGAAGGGTTGTGGCGCTGCCTTGGACTGAAAAACATTTGCATGTCTGACGTTACAGAGTGGCCAAAGTGCTTTGTCCTTGCAGGTGCGCTCGTGGCAGGATTACTGGCACCTCTGCCCCTGGAATGTTGATGAGTTCCTGAAGTGACATCACCCTTAAAAGCATTGTACAACATGTTTTGCAGGCTGGTTTGTAAATGCAGCATCCTTTCGGACTTGTGGTACGTTGGTAACATTTCTGCCACTTTATGCTTGTACCGAGGGTCTAGTAGCGTTGCGACCCAGTACAGGTCCTTCTCCTTAAGCCTCTTGATACGAGGGTCCTTCAACAGGCATGACAGCATGAAAGACCCCATTCTCACAAGGTTGGATGCAGGCATCGCGCATAAGCACCCAGTAACGGGGGAAAAAAATCCCCAGCTCTGCAGATCCAGTCCTACCACCCAGTTCAAACAGGTATTCGTTGACGGCTCTTTGTTGTTGCAGCAGACGTTCCAACATGAGGAGCGTTGAATTCCAGCGAGTCTGGCTGTCGCAAATCAAACGCCTGACTGGCATGTTGTACCGCTGCTGAATGTCAGCAAGGCGTGCCATGGCTGTGTAGGAACGTCTGAAATGGGCCGACACCTTCCTGGACTGCCTGAGAACGTCCTGGAATCCTGGGTACTTCGAGACAAAACGTTGGACTATTAAATTCAGAACATGTGCCATGCAGGGCACATGTGTTAAATTGCCCAGTCTCAGTGCTGCCAACAGATTGCTTCCATTGTCACACACCACTTTTCCGATCTTCAGTTGGTGTGGGGTCAGCCACCGATCGGCCTGTGACTGCAGAGATGACAGGAGTACAGATCCGGTATGGTTTCTGCTTTCCAGGCACGTCATCCCCAAGACAGCATGACAACGGCGTACCTGGCACGTCGAATAGCCTAGGGGGAGCTGGGGGTGCACAGGTGTGGAGGAGGAGGACCCAGCAGCAGAGGAGGAAGAAGAGGAAGAAGACGAGGTAGAGAGCGAAGGAGGAGTAGAGGTGGTGGCAGAACCGCGTGCAATCCGTGGCGGTGACACCAACTCCACTGTCGTTGTTGAGCCACACATTCCCTGCTTCCCAGCCATTACCAAGTTCACCCAGTGGGCAGTGTAGGTGACATACCTGCCCTGACCATGCTTGGAGGACCATGCGTCAGTAGTCATATGGACCTTTGGCCCAACACTAAGTGACAGAGATGCGGTGACTTGGCTCTGCACATGGTGGTACAGGTGTGGTATTCCCTTTTTTGAAAAAAAATTGCGGCTAGGTACCTTCCACTGCGGTGTCCCAATTGCTACAAATTTGCGGAAGGCCTCAGAGTCCACCAGCTGGTATGGTAAAAGCTGGCGGGCTAAGAGTGCAGACAAGCCAGCTATCAGACGCCGGGCAAGGGGGTGACTCGCAGACATTGGCTTCTTACGCTCAAACATGGCCCTCACAGAAACTTGGCTGGGGGCAGATGACTGGGAATGGGAACTGGTGGTCAAGGTGGAAGGCGGAGTGGAGGGTGGTTCAGACGGGTCAAGGACAGCAGAGGTAGAGCAGTAAGATGCTGGACCAGAAGGAGGGTGGCTTTTAGTTTGCCTGTTGCCTTTGAGGTGATGCTCCCAAAGTGCTTTGTGCTTGCCGTTCATGTGCCTTCGCATAGAAGTTGTACCTATGTGGCTGTTGGGCTTCCCAAGTCTCAGTTTCTGACTGCACTCATTGCAAATTACAACACTTTTGTCAGAGGCACACACATTAAAAAAATCCCACACTGCTGACCTTTTTGAAGCTGGCAATCTGGCGGTAACAGTAGAAGTTGGCGGCGTTGGCGGCAATGGCGGGCGCGTTGGCCGGCTGACCACAGGTGCCGATACATGTTGTTGCCCTACTGTTCCCTGCGAGCTGTCCTCCCTGCTTCTTCTAAGTCTTATTCTCCTCCTGCCTCTCTGACTCTCCGTCTCTCCATCTGAACTATCCTCCTCTTGCTCTCTTCTACTGGGCACCCACAAAACATCAATCTCCTCATCATCATTCTCCTCAGATGCATCAATTTCTTCTGACAGCTCACAGAAGGAAGCAGCAGTGGGGACCTCCTCATCACTCATTATGTCCATCTCTGTTGTGTTCTCTGCCAGAATTAAATCTGGTGTAACGTCCTCATCTCCTTCATCTTCTTCTGCCAATAATGGTTGCGCATCACTCAGTTCAAGAAACTCATGTGAAAATAACTCCTCTGACTCCAGTGAAGAAGGGGCGCCGGTGGTGGAGGAAGTGTTACGTGGGGTGGCCATAGCAGTGGAGGATGAGGATGTTGTGGTAAAGTTAGAAACGGTAGAGGATGGGGTGTGCTGTGTAAGCCAGTCAACTACCTCTTCAGCATTTTGGGAGTTCAGGGTCATTGCCTTTTTAAAACTGGGCAATTTCCTAGGGCCACAGGATACAATAGCAGCACGGCCCCTAGTGCCTCTGCGTGGCGGCCTGCCTTTGCCTGGCATTATTTTTAAAACAACAACAACAACTCAGGTGGTGTTTCTGGAGACGGTATTATTATTGATATTTAGACAGTATGTGAACAAGCTCACACAGCTAGGTGGCAGTTGTTTGAAAATGAAGAACACACTGGGCAAACAATGCCTACAAGGTCAACGTATACACTACTACAGCAGTGGATACGGAATATATTATTGCTGCTTGAAAAACGTCACTCGGGTGGTGTTTCTGGAGACGGTATTATTATTGATATTTAGACAGAATGTGAAAAAGCTCACACAGCTAGATGGCAGTTGTTTGAAAATGAAGAACACACTGGGCAAACAATGCCTACAAGGTCAACGTATACACTACTACAGCAGTGGATACGGAATATATTATTGCTGCTTGAAAAACGTCACTCAGGTGGTGGTTCTGGAGACGGTATTATTATTGATATTTAGACAGAATGTGAAAAAGCTCACACAGCTAGATGGCCGTTGTTTGAAAATGAAGAAAACACTGGGCAAACAAATTGAAACAATGCCTGCAAGGTCAACGTATACACTACTACAGCAGTGGATACGGAATATATTATTGCTGCTTGAAAAACGTCACTCAGGTGGTGGTTCTGGAGACGGTATTATTATTGATATTTAGACAGTATGTGAACAAGCTCACACAGCTAGGTGGCAGTTGTTTGAAAATGAAGAACACACTGGGCAAACAATGCCTACAAGGTCAACGTATACACTACTACAGCAGTGGATACGGAATATATTATTGCTGCTTGAAAAACGTGACTCAGGTGGTGGTTCTGGAGACGGTATTATTATTGATATTTAGACAGAATGTGAAAAAGCTCACACAGCTAGATGGCCGTTGTTTGAAAATGAAGAACACACTGGGCAAACAAATTGAAACAATGCCTACAAGGTCAACGTATACACTACTACAGCAGTGGATACTAGGGTTGGGCGAATTTGACCCGTTTCGCTTCGCCAAAAATTCGCCGCCGGCGAATTGTCGCAGATGCCCATTGAAGTCTATGGGCGTCAAAAAACTTTTGTCGCGCGGCGAAACTGTTTTGACGCGCGTCTTTTTTTTGACGCACGCCACCATAGAAGTCTATGGGCGTCATTTTTTCGGCGAAACGAGGCAAAAAAATTCGCCCATCCCTGGTGGATACGGAATATATTATTGCTGCTTGAAAAACGTCACTCAGGTGGTGGTTCTTGAGACGGTATTATTATTGATATTTAGACAGAATGTGAAAAAGCTCACACAGCTAGATGGCCGTTGTTTGAAAATGAAGAACACACTGGGCAAACAAATTGAAACAATGCCTGCAAGGTCAACGTATACACTACTACAGCAGTGGATACGGAATATATTATTGCTGCTTGAAAAACGTCACTCAGGTGGTGGTTCTGGAGACGGTATTATTATTGATATTTAGACAGTATGTGAACAAGCTCACACAGCTAGGTGGCAGTTGTTTGAAAATGAAGAACACACTGGGCAAACAATGCCTACAAGTTCAACGTATACACTACTACAGCAGTGGATACGGAATATATTATTGCTGCTTGAAAAACGTCACTCAGGTGGTGGTTCTGGAGACGGTATTATTATTGATATTTAGACAGAATGTGAAAAAGCTCACACAGCTAGATGGCCGTTGTTTGAAAATGAAGAACACACTGGGCAAACAAATTGAAACAATGCCTGCAAGGTCAACGTATACACTACTACAGCAGTGGATACGGAATATATTATTGCTGCTTGAAAAACGTCACTCAGGTGGTGGTTCTGGAGACGGTATTATTATTGATATTTAGACAGAATGTGAACAAGCTCACACAGCTAGATGGCAGTTGTTTGAAAATGAAGAACACACTGGGCAAACAATGCCTACAAGGTCAACGTATACACTACTACAGCAGTGGATACGGAATATATTATTGCTGCTTGAAAAACGTCACTCAGGTGGTGTTTCTGGAGACGGTATTATTATTGATATTTAGACAGAATGTGAAAAAGCTCACACAGCTAGATGGCCGTTGTTTGAAAATGCACACAGAACACACTGGGCAAACAAATTGAAACAATGCCTGCAAGGTCAACATATACACTACTACAGCAGTGGATACGGAATATATTATTGCTGCTTGAAAAACGTCACTCAGGTGGTGGTTCTGGAGACGGTATTATTATTGATATTTAGACAGAATGTGAACAAGCTCACACAGCTAGATGGCAGTTGTTTGAAAATGAAGAACACACTGGGCAAACAATGCCTACAAGGTCAACGTATACAATACTACAGCAGTGGATACGGAATATATTATTGCTGCTTGAAAAACGTCACTCAGGTGGTGGTTCTGTAGACGGTATTATTATTGATATTTAGACAGAATGTGAACAAGCTCACACAGCTAGATGGCAGTTGTTTGAAAATGAAGAACACACTGGGCAAACAATGCCTACAAGGTCAACGTATACACTACTACAGCAGTGGATACGGAATATATTATTGCTGCTTGAAAAACGTCACTCGGGTGGTGGTTCTGGAGACGGTATTATTATTGATATTTAGACAGAATGTGAACAAGCTCACACAGCTAGATGGCAGTTGTTTGAAGAACACACTGGGCAAATAATGCCTGCAAGTGCACTACTATTGGTGCACTACTATGAAGAACAGCAAACAGCACTGTACACGTTAAAGAACAGTAAGATAAGTAAAATAAAAAAAAAATTATATGTATATTAAAAAAAAAAAAATTCTCGGGTTGGTGCTGCTGAACTACTAGGAGCAGCACAGTAGCACACCAGTCCCACTCCCCAACACTGCTAGACTAATAGCACTGGGCTCTTATAGTAGCAACTAGCAAAGTAAAAAAACAAAAAAGAAAATAAAAGCAGTCCTTACAAGGACTATTGGGTTATTACAGCAGTCAGCAGATGAGATCAGAAGAGATCAGTGCCCACAGCAGGCAGCTACATACAGAGCACTGCAGTAGAAGGTAGATTACTAGCCAGCAAAGCTACCTAACCTAAAATGGCCCTCAAATCCCTGCAGACTTCTGTCCCTCCAATACAGAGCAGTATCAAGTAGATTACTAGCCAGCAAACTTACTATCAACTGTCCCTCAAATCAGTGAAATCACTAACAGCTCTCTCCCTACACTAGCTCTTCCAAGCACACACAGGCAGAATGAAAAAACGCTGCAGGGCTTCAGTTTATATATGGAAGGGGAGTGGTCCAGGGGGTGTGGGGGTGGTCCAGGAGGGAGAGCTTCCTGATTGGCTGCCATGTATCTGCTGGTCTGGGGTGAGAGGTAAAAAAAAAGCGCCAGGTAAGGCGAACCCAAAATGGCGAACGTCGCGCGACGTTCGCAAACATTTGGCGAGCGCGAACAGTCGATGTTTGCGCGAACAGTCCGCGACATCCCTACCTCGCTCTTCCTCTCCTTGATCCTAGCACTGGTGTCTGCCAAGATGTAGCAGCACCCTGATAGTTACAACACTGTATAAGATAACATTTTTTTATTATTACTCAACTAATAGGGATTCTATCATTCAATACAAGTTGCATCAGTTAATAGCTCTCCTCCTGCAGATTCCAGCATACATCTGTTTTTTAAAAGAGCCAACAGATTTTTTATATTTAATTTTAAAATCAGACATGGGACTAGTCATGTCAATTTTCCAGGTGCCCTTAGTCATGTGACTTGTGCTCTGATGAACTTCAATCACTCTTTTCTGCTGCACTGCAATTTGGAGTGATATCACCCTCTCCCTTTGCCTCCCAGCAGCCAATCAATAGAACTATGGGAATGTAACCAGATAACAGCACACTGACACCTACATTGCTAAAATGCCTGCTTGTACCTGTTGAGGAGAGAACTCATCCATATTGGAATAAAAAAGTGACTTCCAGAGAGCAAAGGATCATGAAACATAGTAGAATGTTAGACACACTAAAAGCATTTTGCAGACTTGTTTGTCAAGAAAATTATTGAAATACATTTTTTGTTGTGATAAGGAAGAACTTCCATAATTCCTACTTCCTCCATCATCCTCTAAAAATGTAATAATAATAATAATAATAAATATGAGGCGTCAGAGAAGTTACTCAACCTTAACTGAGTAAAGTCTATCTGCATTGGCCTCTCTCTATTTAAAAAGAGAACCATTATAATAAGTATTTGATGAGTGCAGGGAATTCCCTAAACTACCTTTTGATGGGGATTCCATCCCAACTTCATGTGACAATATGTAATATAGCATAGATATTAAACAACAATTTTACTTGGTATGAGACTAAGGATGACAGACTTTACCTTATATATAAAAGAAGCCTGACCATCTAACAGCTGCACTACTAGAACTTTTCATAATGTTATTTTTCAATGTTTTCCCCAACACTGGAAATATCTTGAACTATAGATAAATATACAGGTCTGTAATTTTTCTTCTGCTGTACTCTATGAAAGAACCTTCTTACCCATCTGTAATTAGGATTACATTCATTTAAATGCACATTAATTATAGCTCAAAACTAGGACTGTGTTCAGCGTGATGATGAGATGCTGTGCAGCTATCTCCTCAACTCTCTATTTCATCAAGAAATAGTGTCTTGTGAAAAGAAGTGAATTTTAAAATGAAGAGATAGGAAATCCCCAAAGAACTTCACACTGGACGATTCCATTGTATGGAATTCCAAAGCCTGCAGAAGGTCAGTCAGTTATAGCAATACATTTTTTATTTATTGTTTAATTTAGATTTGATCTCATAAAACACAATTTACAAGGTTTATCATGTATCACCTTTTTTACATGAGGCACACACACAAGATGCATATGTGTCCAGGTCATTTTGTTGTCAATGTTATTTCTCATGTTTCACAATGAGATCAAATGAGCCAATATTTGTTAACAAAGAAGTAAATTAAATCATTTTAAGATTAGGATAACAGTTGACAAATTCCCATGCTTCTTTATTTTAATTTGTCCACTTTCTTTTAATTTAAAGTTTATTTGTTACGGTCGAGGCTATCATCTTGAATTGTTCTTTTAATCAAACAAGTTAGCCAAAGGGATGATAATCTTTTCTCTAAATGAGTGAGGTTTCATGAGATGAAATAAAACTGCAAGGAGGCAGAACAGATACCGTATAATAAGGCTATATACTACAGTGACAGCTATGGGCAAAATTTAAAAGCTCAAGGAAGTCAGCCATCAAAACAGGTGTCAGACATGTAACAGTAACCCCCTAATATTTTATTTTGTTCTAATTTTTTTAGTTTTTTGTTAAAGAGGCATATTTCATAAGTAAGCAGACACTAAAGGGTATAATGACATACATCCATGCAATTTGCATCCATCAGCTGCTCCTTTGTTTCCCCCTCTGTCTACTGTTTTCTTTAAGTATTCAATAAATACTTTTGGAGAATATATTGGCAATAGAGCTGGATTAAGGTAGAATAGGACCCTAGGCAGAGTACTGATTTGGGGAATTCTAAATGTTCTGCAATGTAAGGGAAATGCTTTAAATGCTTTAAATGAGACACATTGTGTTAAAAATGTAAAAATATATAAAATGAATGCACTTCAGCAGCTAGGCTGACCTGATAGGGAACTAAAACCTGTCTTTGTTGTGTGACTGTAGGGCTCTGATTGGCTAATCTCCTTCTACTGTGCTTCTGTCAGGGACAATTAGAACACGCCCAAGTCTCATTTGAAATAGGGACAGAAACTGTAGCAGGTCTATAGCTGCAATAAAAGGGACATTGTTAAAGATAATACACATTTTTAGCCAAAGTAAAATCAACACCACATAGTTTTCATTATTGCCTATAAAATTAGTTTTTTTTATTTATTCTACATGTCTCCTTTAAATGTTATTTTCTACCCCCAAATATAATTTTTTTTTATTTGGTTGGTAGTGATGTTGCTCTCAACTAGTTTCAAGTTCTGAATGGAAATATATTAAAAGATCGATATTATATACAGTCATAAGGAAGGCTTGCATGGGTCCCAATGTTCCTTGTCTCTGTTTTGACTTATAAAATGGGGAGCATGCCAGTAGGCCTTAGGTGAGCTGTATTCTGAAGCAGAAAAACATTCATTTTCTTTTGAAAGCCTACCAATTATTTCTCTTGATTCTGGAACAGGGCAACGGGCTTGAAGAATTGTATTCCCCAATCCCCCAAGTTTCATAAATGGTGTATTGGGTCCAAGAAGGGAAAGGGATCACGGTGATTTCAATAAAATAACTAGAATGAATAAAAAGTTTAGTCATTAAGATCTAAGGTATGAATTTTCTTCCTGTTCCACTATATAGATCTAAATGATTTCCCCTCGTAAATGGGATAAGTCTGCTTTTGTGCTTAATGCAATCATTTTCCCACATAGAATCCATGAGAAAACCTATATGTGCTGCTATTCGCATTTTTGCTTCTGGGAAAAACTGTGTTTCATTTATGTAATTTGGCTTCCTCTTGTAAACAATTACGCTAATTTTCCTTTTTGCTTTTTTTTCTTCCTCTATCGTACATCCTGTTTGGTGCTCAACATTACTCTGTCTGTTTGAATTATTGCTGTTTTTTTTTTCATCTTTCTTTTAATGAACTTTTGAAACGAGTCCCTGCAAGACCCTTGTAACACAAACCCCTGCAGCTTTCCTGTATTATATATTTTATTATTTGTGGCGTTTTAATAAAAATTTTATGTAAATATTCCATGATGTTGTGGGAGACACTTAAATGAGCAATACAGTTCTTTAAAATGAAATTCATTAGATTACATGTCTGTACTTACTGTACTATACAATAAATCTTATTTTTTTAAATAAAATGCTTAGAAATCACTGCTGCTGAGGCTCCAAGCTATACTAAAATATGTAAAAAGCAACCTTTTAATTGTATTCCAATTCATGTTATTCTTACTCACTGCAACAAAAATGTATTGTTTTCCTATATTTCTACCAACACACACAAATCTAATTGGGAGCTCTTGTAATTATTTGACATAACTAACATTACATTCAGCCAATGGTTTAGGGTCTAAAAGTAAATTTGTTACTGGTTATTTCCTGTCTTACTCCCTCTCTAATTCAATTCCTCATTATTCTCTGTTTCACTCTCTGTCCACATTTCAGTGGGAAGATGTCTGTGGAGTGTACAAGGCATTTCAATTGAAAGAGGGGTTCTTTACTTTTTTACTTGCTATTCTACATCTGGTGTTTTTGAATTTAAGATTTTTTTTGTATGATTCTTTGGTACATAACAAACATATTGCAAATACAGTGGTTGATTATCATTTAATTTAAATCTGACCTCCTCTCCATAACGAGACCAAATATAGACCAGAAAATGGGTTCTAGCTTTTCAAGCACACAGAGACCCAACAACCCACCCACAGGCCCAAAATACTGTCTATGGCATTGTAGGAATCAATAGGGTTAAGCTCCTCTATGGTGTTGAAATCCCACATGGTTGGAAAAGTGTTGGAGTACAGGGACTGTAGCGGGGATGTAAAGGGGTCTATGTAGTTTGAGAGGACCTGGAGGGCTTGGGGTACAAAGCCCTAAGTCTGTGTGAGCTCAACCCTGGAGGGTTTAGAGCTTGGAGGCAGCAGAAAGACTGGGATAGCAGCTGCCTGTGTATTGGATGCTGATTTGAAAGGACTTGTAAGGTGCTTGAACTGCGAATAGTGTTGGAGCTGTACCTGGAAGAATAAAGCAGGATTATATGCTCGGCTAGGATAGCTTGGAAGCCCAGCCTGAGGATTGAATCTGTGTGGGTGCCTGACCTATATGTGTCCCCGGTGAGTTGTGCTTGAGGGAGGGTATTGAAAGGCTCCAGCGTGTCCCATGTTTGAAAACATGCATTGTTAGTGTGCCAGCTATGTGGGAGCAACTAACTCTGTCCATCTGGAGAGGTATTTGGGCAGGTAACGCTACCTGGTGAAAGTTAAGAGCCCTTGGGGGAAAACGGACTATGGCTAACTTTTTCCACAAGGAGTGGAGTGTAGGACTCACCTAGTAAGGACTGTGCCAATGTTGGACTGTTGGACACAGGTTCCCCAGGGGTTATTGATATGTGATTGCATTTTACTATGCTCTTTTCCAATTATATAAGGTCATATAAAGTTCTCTTTGAAAATTATTTATACAGACTTACTTGGAGGTTGCAGAAAAACACTTTAGATAATGCTCTGCTTCTCTGCCTGTTCACAGCTGTATCTCATAACTATTCAGACAATGGCAAAGTGTCACATTTTGCTGAATTACAAATGATATATTCACAGTTTTTCTCCACATAATGTATTTTTTATTCTAAAGCCACATGTGTAAACTGACAGGTTTAAATGTGAAATCTGTGGTGTCAGCAAATCAATAAGGCAAATATCAGGAAAAGAAAATAGTTTTTCTGTATTGGCTTTTGTTTTGAGGGATGACAATACAAACTCAAATCTCTTGCTCTTGTGAATTGTCTAAAATGGAATATTTTGGCACTTGGCAGTTATATGAACAATAAATTGCTTCCATTGGAATCTACAGAGTAACTGCCAGAGGAAACAGGAACATTTCAGACCACTTTTTCCACTAGTGCACATATCTTGAGCTCTGTATATTGAGCCAAAAAACGTAAGGTTTATTTAAACCAGAATTAGGTGCTGCAATATTGACCCTTTTCCGCATGCTTCTTAGGGTATAATAAACAAGTAGCAGAGCGAATCTAAGAGACAGAGCAAGATTAATGATCCTCAAACATACAGCAGCAGATGTCAATCTCTTATCACCAAGGCCTCAAATAAGTAGCATCCCGCCATCAACCATAACAGAACTAAAATGAGTATAGATATGGGATCTGTTATCCAGAATGCTCCGGACCTATGGCTTTCCAGATAACAAATCTTTCTGTAATTTGGATCTCAAGCCTCAGAGCTTCTGTTAGATCTACAGAGATTTACTTCTAACCACCCATTCATCCCACTTATGTAAAATATTTTGAATGCCAATATAATCCTTTCTTGAAGGTATATTCTAAAGACAATATTCCAAAATAGAAATATACTTGTTTGCTTGGATTTGCTTGGTTTTATAAAAAATAATGATTCTGGTACATAGTGATAAAGAGCTTTAACAAAAGTAGTGTTAATAATAAAATAACAGAGCTCATGATTTATTACATTGGCTCCATTAGACATTATCTCAATATCATTAACTATTACTCCATATATATATATATATATATAAATATATATATATATATATATATATATATATATATATATATATATATATATATATATATATATATATATATATATTACACACTGAGAAATACTGTTTTTTTTTCTTCCAGGAACTGATTTCAAGCTTTTTAATATTCATCAATATATAAATAAACACATTTTTTTATTGTGTTCTGATCTGACAAGCAACCATATAAATAAATGGTTTTGCATGATATATAACATGCCGATTAATTTCTGGTAAATGTTTATCACTTAGGAAACCACGCTCCATCTACGCCAGCCTAATCTGTGCCCCTGCCCTTTCTTATTACTGAGCAAGTGTAGATCCACAGGCCTACCAGGCCATATTTCCCTATCCCTATCCTGCCTTGAGTTGAACAGTGACCTGGTGCTGTCATGCTCCTGTTATCTGGTTCTGACCTGGCCTGTATGACTACTCCCACTACTCCCAACTCCTTATCAGCTCCTTCCCCAGACTATATGTTTGGGACCCTTGCCTGGCCCTGTGGTACTGGATTCTCGTGTTGCAAGTCCTGGCCGCACCAAAGTAGTTGAGGGCCAGGCCCAAAGCCAAAGGTGGCTGTTATAGGCAGAAGATCACGCCTAAACAAGAATCCAGTCACATCCCTGGGGTTTGGGTTTGCCATTCGTGGCACAGTGAGTTTGTGATCTATAAAGTTTGCTAAAGTGCAACTGTACAAGGAAAAATATACAGAGCGACATAGTAGGAGAAGAGAAGTGGAAAGTGGTTCCCAATACGAGTTTCCTTTTTCTCCTACTGATGTTTCATAAGAGGAAGATCAGCATAATTTCAGATAAATAAAACAAAAACCTAGACATCCAGTACATTTGGGGATTGGGGCATAACTAAAATGGCACACAAGGCCACTTCGACATGACACAATAGACATCACAAGAATACAAGTCCCATGCCAACTGTTCCAGCATTCAGGGAGTTGACCAGGAAACCATTTGAATGTTCAGCTGAATTGACTTTCAGTTGGTAAATGGAATGTGGTGATCAGATGAGAAAAAGTTATTAAATAATGTAGCAGTAGGCCTACTCCGCACCTTTGGGACATTTTCTGTATTTGGCTAGCTGTGTATATTCTGGGAGACTCATTACCATTCTATTTTTTCAACATCCCTATAATAATTTGGTATCTGAGCCTCTGTAAGCAATATCTGGCCATAACTGCACTGTTCTCTCTTTCCACCATTGGATAGAATAGAAACAGATAGTACATGGGGCCATCTCTTCATATTCATGTACTTCATATTTGTAAAATGTGATCATTGATTGACAATGTTAATTCTGTAATAAGTAATGAAAACATTTCTTTTACCTTGATTGGTGCTCATTGTTATATCATTTTACATTCTATAGCACAGCTCTTTGCAGAATATCTCCACATTAAATGTTACTGGTCACAGCAGTCGCCACATCAACCTGGCTCAGCATTGAGCAATGTTATGGTAATCCTTGGTATTAAAATAGAGGAGAAGCCATATTATTCTTCTTTGAACTCCAGTGCAGGAGGGTGGCCAGAAATTGTGAAGAGTCTTAGGTAGGAGGCCTCAGTATGTGACTGAAGAACATGGTCTCAGTATAGGAGAAGCCAGGACCTGAGGAATATCTTAGTGGATGTTGGGGAAATGTGGAGCCTTTGAGAAAGGCTAGAGTGGTAGCCGAAACGTCAGCTTCTGTTTGTTAAATAAAAACACTTTTATTGGACTAATAAGACCTGAGAGTGCTCGTTTTGGTTCTGGATATTCATGATACTTTTTTGCTGATAGCACCCAGGCTAATAACACAGCGGATTACTAGTTGCGCCGGCTCTTCACAGATTAAATATATATATATATATATATATATATATATATACACACACACATAAGTATATTCTCCCATATTGAAATAGTAATAAAAACATGGTTCTCCGTTATGAAAAATTAAGCCATTATCAGCAATAGACTTTGCAGGCTCCAATGTTTTTTATTATACAAAGTCTAATCATTGGAATTTAACAGTTAATGTTCTACAATTTCCAGTATCTTCTGACAGCTTTTAGCTATTTCTTGATGCTAAGAGCTGTAATTCGACAACAATAACAAAAGAGCCCAAAGGTTTGGCAACATAGACTAAATGTAGAAATGCCACATTTTTGACCTGCTGTTGCTGTCTATGCTATCTTTCACTCCTTCTACCAATAGCTGTCATTGTGTAGGAACCAGCACAGTCTTCGTAATATACTAAAGAGGACTCTTTTTCTATCTCTCAGTATATGTCAACATATGACCTCTCACCTGCCTCAAAGCAGACATGGCTCCACAGGAAATGTCTTTTGATATATTTTTAAAATTAATGTTGACAATTCGAAATATCAGAAGAGCAATTATTAAACAAAATTCAACCATTTTTTACTTCTTTTTATAGTTTCTGTCAGACAGGCACATTTGACCAAAGATTTGCAAAACTACAATTTATTGCTGTGTTGATTTAGAGCCACAAAGGTCCTTCCACATCTGTAGACCCAGTGATTACTTGAGTTCATTTTTACATTTCCCACAAGTTTGGAATTTTGGTTCTGATTTATTTGTGCAGTGGGATGGTTCATTAGATTCCTAAGACAAGAAGCAGAAAAAGGGGGGGGGAATAAGGGTGAATATTTCCAAATATTAACTCAGCTTTATTTCCTTCCATGCCCCTTGTTTTGGAATGTAGTGTCTAAAATTAATAAGTACAATTGCCACAGAGTACTTTAATTTCGATCTGTTTTGCTAATTTGGGAATTTATTCTATCCCATGGAGCAAGCTAAAATAAGATATGGGGGCAAATTTACTTATGTTCGAATATCGAGGGTTAATTAACCCACGATATTCGACTGCCGAATGTAAATCCTTCGACTTCGAATATCGAAGTCAAAGGATTTACCGCAAATAGTTAGATCGAACGAAAAATCTATTCGAAGAATTTTAATCCATCGATCGAACGATTTTTCTTCAACCTAAAAATTGTTAGGAAGCCCCATAGGCTAACATTGCACCTCAGTAGGTTTTAGGTGGCGAAGTTTTTCTTAAAGAGACAGTACTTCGACTATCGAATGGTCGAATATTCGAACGATTTTTAGTTAGAATCGTTCGATTCGAAGTCGTAGTCGAATTAACCAATTCGATGGTCGAAGTAGCCAAAAAAAACATATGAAATTCAAAGTTTTTTTTATTTTATTCCTTCACTCGAACTAAGTAAATGGGCCCCATAATTTTCAGCTAAAATATTAGAAGGAAAAACACAAAAATTGAAAGCTTAAATGCAATATAATTTCCCTAAGTAGCACGCCCTAGGACGATGAAGTACATCATTTAACCATTTGTACTCTCCACTTAAACATATTTACCATCAGCTACAATGATGGGTGAAAACTGGTATTATTCCCATTTCAGTCTATCCTAAAACCCACAACCAGGTTCAATCACCTATTTATTTTTCAGCAGCCATAGTAAAATAAAACTGGTAATACAAGTGGCCCCATTATATGCAAAGGGTATTACAGCAATTAAATAAAAACACAAAAATAATTCCTACGTAAAAATGTGACTGCATTGTCAAAGTTGATAATTAAATCCCACAAAGTTACACCACTGCTACCTAACCTGGCTGGAACTTTAGCCAAGACCCAAGTGCTGTGAAACAACAGTTATGACTGTGTCACTCAGTCATGCCATATTGATGCAGAATAAGTGTAATTACCATTTACTGTAGAAACTTGAGTTTCTAAAGACTTCTCCCATTTTTAAGATCAAACAGAACAAATCTGTATTATTTGCGATTCAGACCTTCAGCAAATCAAGAAGAAATCAGTGGTGTGCCAGTCTGTAGTCATCATAAATTATATTTTTCATATCTATAAGTTATTTTTGTATTTCCAAAAAAAATGGAAACTTCAAAAGTATTTGGTCTGTCTTGGAATTATTGTGTTCTTTCGTTAAATGACTCACATCTCACATGTGCTAGCAGAATACAGAGCAGCAGAGCATTCATTATACAGCAGTTTTTACTAAAAGAGCACATTGCTATTGATGTTTCCCTCTTGTAATCTAAGTGAGAAATCAAACTCTTCCAGAAAGTTATCTGTCCTCCTTTACAGCCCCATAAATGTATTTTCCTTGTGTCATTTCCTGGTCAACACCTAACATTTTCCCATTTCATTTAAGTGTTAGAAAGTAGAACTGCATGGCTCATATTTCCTTTAAAAACAAATTTTTCTTTTCCTCTAGCATATTTTGCTCAGTCCTTTGTCTCTGCCCCTATGTGTGTAGTGGACAGCAGTTGGCAGTAGAAGAGAATACCATGGGACAAACATGGGAAGAACAACCTGCAGAGGTGGTGGTGGACTTAAATGTACCATGAATATAAACAGTATCTCATCTGCATAGTGCCCCTATAGTGTTGATACACCCATGTCTTTTCTTGTATGGTGTGGATCTTTAATTAATTGGTGGTCACAAAGGTAATTTGAAGGTAGATATGCAACAGTGTGCTGGTCAATGCTTTTAATTTTACAAAAAAAGCATGCAAATGCAGTAAGTCAAGGAACCCTGCACATGAACAGATAGATAGCAGGACCTGACAGCCACAGAAACGGCCAAATACTAAATCAAACCAAATTGAATTCCACATGAGAATCCTCAAGTCTTGGCTTGATCAAATTTAAAACTAAGGACATTCTCTAAAATTTGAAAACCGGTTGTCAAAAATAACCATGGTCTGTTCTTCTATATCTTTAATCCTGTCCTCCCCCCCCCCAACAAAAACATATCTAATAAGCCTCAAATTAAGAAGACATGGCTTAAACTTTTCTTTTGGTCATTTTTACTGAACAGCTGCTCATGTAGCAGGTTTTAAACCCTAGCAGATAAAATAAATGAGTACTGCTTCATCTACACCATCCATCTACAGCATCTTCTACTCTCCAGTGCAATTGCGGAATAATCTAACCCCAATCAGGAGAGGGAGTCACATTCTGCTGCAGGAACAAAGATGCCTTTTTTTAAAAAATATTGTTTCTAAACATTGCAAAATATCACATTGGCTCTGTGGATAGTAATGCAGCCTTGTAGTGCTGGGATCCCAAGCACAATTCTGCATTGGACACTCCGTAAGATTGTTTGTATGCGCTCAACAGGTTTGCATGCATTTCTTGCATTGATAAAACTTTTGCCAGTTTTCTATTTATAACAATGCAAAGGAATTCTCCAATAATCTGTTTAAATCTAGCTCCATGGAAGATTTAAACACTGTTAATATTATAGCAGTAATTTGCTGTTGGTGCTATATAAAGGATAAGAATAAAAGGGTACACGTTAGCATAAGTTTACACTTGAATTTCATGATGTTTGTGTTTTAAAGCAAAGGCCTACGAGGAAGGTGAACCTATGGGTGTCAGGGAGGAGGGAAAAAGTATTTACAGGAGTGAAACTATTAAGATGTAAATAGTGGCAAAATATTCCTCTTGTTTCAATATTAGACACCAAGGGGCAAATTTACTTAAGGTAGAATATCGAGGGTTAATTAACCCTTGATATTTGACTGTCGATGTTAAATCCTTCAAATATCGAAGTCGAAGGATTTACCGTAATTCGTTCGAACTAAGAAAAATCGCTTGATCGAACGATTAAATCCTTCGAATCGTTTTTCTCCGACCAAAAAAAGATAGCAAAGCCTATGGGGACCTTCGGTAGGTTTTAGGTGGCGAACTAGGGGGTCGAAGTTTTTTTTAAAGAGACAGTACTTCGAATGGTCGAATAGTCAAACGATTTTTAGTTCAAATTGTTCAATTCAAAGTCGAAGTAGCCCATTCGATGGTCGAAGTAGCCAAAAAAGACCACGTTTGCCTTAATGACCATAAATTCATTGGAAACAATCAAACTGTTGAGAGATAGTGGGAGTGATCATGAGGAAGACAGGGAGAAAAATACAAAGTAAAGGGAAACTACACTTGCTAAACACTTCGTTGTACATGACCATAGGCTTGCTCATTTAAGATGGCAGATCCTGAAGAAAAAATTAAAGTGAATGAAGAACTGGATAGAAATAAATCCATTACAGAGGGAATGCAATTGGATCTAACAAAGAGTTTACTCTGCCATGTTAGTTATAAATTCTGTTTTAAAGGTAAATGCTGCTATTTATAATACCTTTCCTTTTTATTCCAGATATGAAATATGAGACCCCAATCAAGTATAAAGGAAAAATGTTTATTTTACAGAATAGGGTAAGCCAGTCTTAAACTATTAATTATTTAGGGGCACATTTACCTAGGGTCGAATATCGAGGGTTAATTAACCCTCGATATTCGACCGTCAAAGTAAAATCCTTCAACTTTGAATATCGAAGTCGAAGGATTTACCGCTATTCCTACGATCGAACGATCGAAGGAATAATCGTTCAATCGAACGATTAAGTCCTTCGAGTCGAACGATTCGAAGGATTTTAACACATCGATCAAAGGATATTCCTTCGATCAGAAAATTGTTAGGAAGCCTATGGGGACATTCCCCATAGGCTAACATTGGCCTCGGTAGGTTTTAGGAGGCGAACTAGGGGCTCTTTTTAAAGAGACAGTACTTCGACTATCAAATGGTCGAATGGTCGAATAGTCGACCGATTTTTAGTTCAAATCGTTCGATTCGAAGGTCGTAGTCGAAGTAGCCATATTCGACCATTCCAAATTCGAACTACTTTTCCTCTATTCCTTCACTCGAACTAAGTAAATGGGCCCCCTAAGTGTAGAAGTTGTTGTCAAATCTGTACCCTAAATAAATCAGGCATTTTTGCTGCTGTTTCTGCTATTACAAGACAGAAGAAGGGTTTGTATTCTGTATCGAAATCTGTACCCCTTTGGCCGAATCCTAAAAGAGTAGAGTTTGGTGCATCCCAAGCTAGAATGACATAATCTCGTATGAAAGATAACCGCAAGATACCTGAGTTCTAGCAATCCATATACTCATTGGCACATCATCCTGTTTGTATAATTAAGTTTTGGTCAGTAGAATTCTAATGTGGGAATTATCTTGCATGGGTAATTGCCTTTTCCATTACATTCTATAGAGAGCTAGGGGTTGCAGCTTTAAATCTTGAGTGATTTGTTTTACCTGACATGATTCATATTAGCTAACGTCTCACGCATCCCATGTCCAAGAACATTACATGCAAAACAACATATATCTGTCTGCTTTGTTTCTCTGTGAAAGTAACAGCACTGTACATGGGTTGTGTATGTGGAACAGAGAGATGCATTCTGCTGAAGACTCATGTCTGAACACACTTCAAACATTAGTTTGAAATATTTGTTTTTAATATTTATAAAGTTAGAACAATTCCAGTCGCTTTGATCAACACAGCAGCTTTATGACATGCTGACATTTTGCTCCCCTCTTTGTGTTGTTTTCTTTTATTGAACCTTCAGCTATAACTTCAGATCTTTACTCCTGGTCTTTCTCCTCGCCGTGGGTGATAATATAGCATAGGTTCTTATAATCTAGGTTACCAGCAACATCTGGGGGGAAAGCAGTAAACATCTGGGTGATCTGTAAGAACAACAAAGAGTAAACTGAAAGCCATGTTCATATTTCTTTTCATGTTTCTCCTAAGCAATGCAATGCAATGTGGGATGCACATGTGACACTGGCAAACACTTAATCAGAATGTTCAAAGAAATCGAAATCTGGCAGTGATTTATTGAGCAAGCAATCAATTTTTATGATGTAGCAAAGTTATTAGAACAAAAGTAATTGAAATAAGAACATGGGAAGCATCCTGACATGAACTACATGCCCAAAAGTAAGACCTGCAGAAATAAAATTATATGTACTGTGTTTTTACTGGAAATAGTGTCCCTAAACTATATGAAAATGTTCAAAGACAAAGTAATGGGAGTTTGATCTTTGACTTGGTCAAAGCTATGCCCCCTCCTGGATCCTTTCCTCCACACCCAGCCTCCTTTCACCATACACTAGGTATTCTCCTTAATAAAATGTGCGACCTAACTTCCTTATGGTGTCACTCAGCTCGAACACCTCAAAGCAGTGTGGGACTGGGACACCGGGGGCCCACCCAAAAATCATTGGGGCAAATTCACTAAGTTGCGAAGTTGCGCCAGGCGCAACTTCGCCGCACTTCGCTGCACTTCGCCAGGCGTAGTTTCGCCAGCACTTCGCAAATTCACTAAAATCCGAAGTTGCGCACAGGGGTAGCGTAAGGTTGCGGAGTTGTGCTAGTGTTGTTTCGCTATATAAAGCAAAGTTGCGCTAGCGAAGGCTAATTTGCATACGGCGCGAAATTCAAATTTCAATGGAGGAACACGTATCTGCACTACAAATGCCTAGAAAACCTTCAAATCTGCAAATAAAAATTTTATTTTGCCCTACACATGTGCCCACTGTCTAGGTAAGTTGCCATGAGTCAGGAAATGTAGGGGGGAGGAAGGGGAGCCCCAAAAAATTTTCGATCTTTTTCAGCCTATCAGCCATCATGTAGAAAACACGCCAGCGTTTTTTGGGACTTAGAAAAAATTATGACTTTTTTTAAACAATCCCTATCTACTCTATTGCGCTTTGCCAGGTCTGAGGTGGCGAAGGAAGTCTAGCGTAAAAGGTAGCGTTCACTACACTGCGCAAGTTAGTGAATTTGCGTAGTTTCATCGCTAGCGAAGATTCGCCTGGCGTAAGGTTGCGAAGTAACACTAGCGAAACTACGCCAGCGTTCATTAGTGAGTTTGCGCAGTAGCGAAAATGCCAAACGCTAGCGAATTAACGCTAGCGTTCGGCGCTTCGCGCCTTAGTGAATTTGCCCCATTGACCAGGGGCCCACCAATTAATCTTAGACCAGGGGCCCACTCTCAGTACTATTATTCTTCCTCTCCTCACTCAACCTTTATTCTCCTAGTCTCTTTTCTTAACATACTATAATCTATTATTCCATCTATTTATTCTCTTTGTTCTCATAGAAATATGGAATGGCCATGAAATAGGCCAAATGTTTAGCAGCAAAAAGACCCACTAACACCATGGCCCACCGGGAGTTTTCCTGGTATCCCTGTGGGCCAGTTCGACACTGCCCCAAAGGCCAGGCAGGACCACCAGGCTGCTGAGTCAGTTGGGACCATAAACAGATGTGTAAATATCATCGCAGAATTATTTGTATGTGGCTGGTATAAAGGCTGTTGCACATGTTCCCAGTGTTGCTAATGAGAACATGTACAGAAGTTCTATGCATCATGGGGATAGCTTACATAAAAACTTTAGTGACAAGGTCGCACCAAGACCAGGTGAAAAGTTGCTAAGAATAGGGAATTCTGTAGCATGCTAAAATTTAACTTAAGGAAAACTATTAACCATTAAAGTGACTGAAGGTGAGGGCACCTATAATTCTGTGTGGCATAAAACCTGCCCACGTTACCAATATAGTTTCCTCTATTTTCCTTACCTCTTCCTGACTGAAGCGGTCTGCCTGAGTAGTCAGCATCTCACGTATGCTATTTGGAGAAAAATAAATACAATTAAAAAATGAACATATTCCTTGGCTTATTTCAAACTTGTAACTATACTGTAATATAATTAATAACATGCTGAGCCACAAATGCATATAATGTGCACTATAATGTTACAGCTGGGAACTGTTGCATAAAATTTGTTAATTTTTTAATAATTTGGGGTCAGGTTCCTATAGTTTATGGTTATTGTTTAAGGTTGTATCATTGTATTATGTAAGGTTAAGCATGCCACACACTGTTTGTACGGTATAATTTACAATAAAAGATTTTAATCGAAGGGATGTAACTCGCTATTGAAATGTTGGCTTGCTTGCCTGTGTTCTATTGCGTATTATGTGGACATTTGCACTGGGGATCAGACTAAGGGCTCTTACTCACTAGCGTTCTGACCTGCGCTCCCCTGCATTCCGTTTTCTGGTGTTCAGCCGCAGGGGAGCGCAGGAATAGACGCATGTTATTTTTTCAAATGGGGCTGTACTCACTCAGGCGCGTGTAGGCGCCGAACGCAGGAAAAATGCAGCATGTTGCGTCTGAACCTGTGTTCGGCGCCTACATGCGCCTGAGTGAGTACAGCCGCATTTGAAATAATGACATGCGTCTATTCCTGCGCTCCCCTGCGGCTGAACGCCAGAAAACGGAACGCAGGGGAGCGCAGGTCAGAACGCTAGTGAGTAAGAGCCCTAAAGAGGTTAATAACACGCTACAACAACTGCAGCAGTGTCGGTGAGTGCAATTAAGTTTGTTTGAAAAGATTAAACCAAGGCTGCAGGGGATCGGAAGGGAGAGAATTATTAGCAAATTCATTAATTGAGCTATTTAAATATAGGGATGCACTTAATCCACTATTTTGGCTGCGGCTGAACCCCCGAATCCTTTGCGAAAGATTCGGTCGAATGCTGAACTGAATTTTTATCCTAATTTGCATATGCAAATTGGGATTAGGATTTGGTTCGGTATTCGGACGGCATATACAAATTAGGGGTGGGAAGGGGAAAACAATATTTACTTCTTTGTTATGTGACAATGTGTGCATGTGCAAATTAGGATTCAGAATCGGTTCGGCCTGGCCAAATCCTGGATTCGGTGCATTCCTATTTAAATATATATTGGGACTTATATGAACTTTGCAGCAGTAGAATGACTAGTTATTGGGCCCTACAGCAATATCATTGGACCCCTACATTTTGGGAACAAGACAGTTTCTATAAACATATATTTTAGCTGCTTTTCAGTTTTAGTTTTTAGTTACACCTTTGTTTTTCATTAAAAAATGGTGAGTAACTGTGTTTGAAAAAAACCCACATCCATCAAGTTCAACCTTTTGTCTTAGGAAAGCCAACCAACCTAATGGCTGATCTTTTGTATAGCGCAATCAAGGGAATGCCTTAAAATGTTGGTACTACAGGGTTGGGTGGGGCCCCAGACAAATAACTTACAGGGACCAAAAGTTAACGATAGTGGCCCTGGATTCAGCATAAGCTCCATTAATTGTAAGTGCAACCAGCATACTTGACCCCCCCCCTTGCACTGCAGTTAAAGTAAGATTTTGGAGGATAAAAGTTTCCCAGATATAAAAAATATATTTTTCTAACAATGTTAGCGCTGTTTTAAATTAGTACGGCAGGCTCTGTGATACCATGCACAAACTGCAGCTAAAAGGGTCAGTAGATTTTGCACTCTGCTTGCTAACAAAATACACCTTTACTCTTTTACTGAAGCAATGTTTGTTGCTAGTCAAGTCAGATGCATGCCTACATGATTCATATTCATTGCAATTCTTTGAGGCAAAACTAGTCCACTGGTCTACGGCTTCTTTTGTAAAGTGTGCAGTGTCGGACTGCCCACCGGGATACCAGGAATATTCCCGGTGGGCCCAGGTGTCAATGGGTTCTCATGCTGCTAAACATTTAGGGGTATATTTATCAAAGAGTGAAGCTAATACTGAAGTTCCGCCACTAGAGTGAAATTCCGCCACTTTCCATTCATTTCTATGGGTTTTTTAAAGGCTTGAACTTTCACTTTCACCCATTGATTGATTTCAAAATCCCATAGAAATTAATTGTGAGCTGCGGAATTTCACTCTAATTTCACTCTGATAAATTTACCCCTTAGCCTATTTCATGGCCATTCCCTATTCCTATAAAAACAAAAAGGCCAGAATAGATTATAGTATTATAATATGTCAAGAAAAGAGACTAGGAGAATAGAGGTTGAGTGAGAAGCAGAAGAATAATAGTTCTGAGAGTGGGCCCCTGGTCTAAGGTTTTTGGGTGGGCCTCTGATCTAAGGATTTTAGGTGGGCCCCTGGTGTCCCAGTCCGACACTGAAAGTGTGGAATGTGTCTGAATGCAATTTTTTCTGTCAACCAATATCCCTCAGCACATGTTCATATACTGGAAATCTTTTACACTGTGATGTAATATCAGTATTTTCTTCTAAATGCAAAAATATATCAGTCCTAGTTATAGCTGATTCAGTTGATTCTGAGACCTACTAAAAGAGTTCAGTGTAAATGAGATCTACCATAGTGGAACAATGCAGCACTAAAACTGATCAGTTAGATCAGTGTGAAGGAGCCTTAATGCAATTGCACAATGGACACAACGAGAAGCATTTGTTCAACGCTCTACAATTCTTTTATATGCTACATACAATGGGTACAGTCAGGCACAACACGCGTGGATGCTTTTTCTGAGCAGGGGGATAATACGCTAGGCCATACTTAGACTATTTGAGAAATGAAAATGAAAGATTGAGTAGATACTTAAAGACTGCCTTAAAGACACTGAACTGATATAAAATGATTAACTTACTAATCTGCTTTAATGTGGCCTTTCCCGTCAGGGTCGAAAATCTTGAAAGCATTCAGGATAGTCTCCTCTGGGTCTGTGCCTGGAATACATACATCAGAGGTAATAAAACATCTGTTTTCATTCTCTTCATCTCAAATGAAAGGCAACTCTCTATCTATGTGCCTGAACGTTCAACTATCTTTTCTACATTTTTCACCACCTCAACACTTCCTTTAATTACCTAAAAACTGGCAGGGTATGAGGACAATCTGTCAAGAATTATTGAGTAAAAGAGGCTCATTAGAGCACAATCTTTGATCTGTCATTTTTCAAAAAACTGATATTCTTTGCGCACTTAAGGCCATGTTGTTGTTGCATTGCCTTTACTATAAATGGTCAGCCCATGGTTACCGCTGTGCTACTGTAAGGATCCTTATAGGAACACACTACAGACATGGGATCCGTTGTCCTGAAACCCAGAAAGCTCTGAATTTCTGGAAGGCCATCTCCCATAGACTAAATTTTATCCAAAATAATCCACATTTTTAAAAATAATTTCCCTTTTCTCTGTAATGATACAATAGTACCTTTTACTTGACCCAAACTAAGATATAATAAATCATTATTGGAAGCAAAACTAGCCTTAGGTGTATTTAATAGTTACATAGTTACTTAGTAGACTTAAATTATAAAGATCCAAATTACAGAAAGATCCATTATATGAAAAAATTGAGGTCCCAAACATTCTGGATAATAGGTCCCATACCTGTACTACAAAAAGCATTTCTTAATGGAGGGATAAAACAGCACAATATTTTGAAAAAACTTTGAAAAAATCTTTCCTTTTGGTTCTGCAAAGTTTTACATGAATACACTGAATCAGATGTTGAACTTTGTGTTGTTTCTGTCTATTTCTGGCTTAGGTCTGCAGAGTGGTTCTAAAGGCTCTGTAAATCTGATCCACTGCATCAGCTAACCAAATAGGTGGTTAAAACCTAATTACAGATGCAAGAACCATGATTACAAAGCATTGGTCATCTTGGTGTTATTGGCATATTGCCCCTGATGCAGATTTTCATGGATCAGGAACAATTCACACTGGAGAGTTCTAGTGCATGCATTGGGTCGCTGGAGAAAAGCTTTGGTGAGAGATGTTGCTTTAAGAATCCAAATGTGATTTGCTCCTCTATATGAGCATTCTGGTCCAGTAATATTGGAGTAAACTATGGTTGAGCAGCAGCGTTTAGAACCCTTTTTAGCTCCACTAAATAAACCTTTGATATATCATCCAATCTAACCCCCTGTTTTATGGATCTGGTCTTTCAAGTATGACTGAATGTAGAGCATTAATGAAAGTTTAGTGAATATAACAACCAGATAACAGCCTTTCATGTAGAACTGGTCCATTAGTCTGCAGCTGTTGGTGAATGTGCCAAGAATACAAAAAGCATTTCATTTCAGCAGCACATTTCAAAGGTACAACCTAGAATACAATTCACATGCTTAGATATATATTAACATGGGATATCCTACTGAGAAATAACTCATCTTTTAAAGGAGAATTCAACCCTAAAGCCTAAGTGTTACCCGGGGCAAATGCCCCTAACGTTTTACTTACCCCTTGGTGCAGATTCAGGCATCGGAGTTCACAGAGCCATCTTCTTCTCTTCGGAAATCTTTGGAATGAGACCAGCGTGTCGGCACATGCGCAGTTGGAACAACCGAAGCACCGTCCCATTACAAACATTACCGAAGCAGCTGAAGATGGCGCTCGTGAACTCAGACGCCTGAATCTGCATGGAGGGGTAAGTAAAATGTTAGGGGTAACACTTTTACTTTAGGGTTGAATTCTACTTTAAATTATCTCAGTTAATAAGAACAGATTTGGGAAGCTTGAAGCTTGGTGCATTCATAAAATCAAGAGACACATACCAGAAGAACAATTTGACTACATGACTTTATTTAATGAAACCTTGTTTCTGCAGACTGCTTTCCATCCAAATTAGACCACAGAACACCTCAAGATCACGTGAACATGTATGAATTCCAATGTGTCTGAAAGGCAATGATGTACAGTACCTTCAAGTAACTGAAGGAGCTACAGTATGTAGCTAAATTCTACTGCACGATCCTCTCTAACGTTTTAATATGGGTGATTGAATATGGTGGGTCTGCTACGTCCCTTAGCATCATAGCCAAGATATATAACATTGTATTGTAATTAATTAACGCCCTTGATAAAGTCAGGAGATGATGAAACATGTGGTCTGCAATTTGCTTGCTGACTGTGAAATCTGATGAGCTGTTTTATCACTTGTGTTGGTAAGTGCAACTCTTTTACTATAATAAGTCTATTCGTGTGATTTACATCCACCCCTCTTTTTTTATTTGTTTTCAGAATTTGAACTCAGCCAGCTGTTTGAAGAGGCAGCACTGGACATAGATATTTGGGTATTTGCATTGAATATTTCATGAACTGTCTTTTTTATATTTTTTGTATTTTATCTTTAGTTTTGTGATTAAGACATATGCTACTGTACTGCTTACCAGCCAGTTCATACTGGGCCTCTTTTCCTTCTGGCCCAGACCAGTTGCAGGGTCTGTTTCCTTTATCGTTCTGCCCCTTGACAGAGTACGTTTTCTTTTTATTTTATCAACTTTATCAGAAATAAATCTGACATGAGAATTTTAGATTTAGATTCAGGGATTTAAAATTAGAGCCACACCATCACTCCAAAAAAGGATACAACCCATAAATTACTGTCCACAATTCTCTAAATAATACAGGCTCTCTTTTTTGTGGCAGGTAAATTATCAGCTACATTGCCCCTAGAGCCTTAAACTATTCCTCTGAAGCTAAATATATCCCATGGCATGAAGAAAAAAATACCAGTAACACTTCAAAGGAATGATACTGTAAAATGCTTCTCATGATGGGAATGTCAAAGGCACTGCCAATATTATTATCTGAAAATGACATTGTAACATGATGTCTGATTGCAACTAGTCTAAAAACACACCAGTGCTCATCTTATAATAAGAGCTGAAGAGTGAGAGCTCCAGTCTGGGATCCTATCATGCTACGTAAGACATACTTCTGGGACTGTACAAGGGCTTAGCATGCTAAGTACATTGAGTGTTAGTGCGTAACATTCTTCTCTGCTGCTAATGACATTTTGGACAGGCTACAGAATCAATTGATCAGATAGAAATGGAAATGACAATGATGGGCCAGGAGGTAATGTGCTGACCACTGAAGAGTCATCACCGTTGAAATCACTAAGCTTTTACAGTATAGGTGACTTTTGTGGATAAATTCACATTTATGGGAATTCTTTATAGCTTATAATCTATTTATTGTTGTGTGAGTTCCATTCAATGGACTTGATGGGTTTGTTTGTTTTTTTATAAAGTCCAGTAATTATCTTGCTTGTGATATATAAAGCCATTTTCATTGAAACTGACACAACCCCATATACAGAAATCATTTAATAACATTTACATTCCCAGAACCCAAGTGATTCCTCAAATAGGCATGCCCACAGTTCCCATCCTTTTTGCTGAATTTCTGTTTTGATGGTTTCTTCCAAACCAAATCCAAATCCAATGAACCGCTAACTGCACATACATGTAACTCATTTTTGGTACAGCAACCCTCCCAGAGTTTTGCAGTTCACAGTATGGTAGTGCCAAACTGAACTTGTAAGGAGCCCAGTAGCACCTGGCTTAATACCAGGGGTGACAAAAAGTTGCTCCCGGTAACTTTAAGTTACAAATTTCCTGTTCTTAAACTGGAAATTTGGCTCTTCTAGTGTAAGAGAACCCAATTGTGCTCTCTGCACTAGCATTGTGAACCCCCAAGGACAGGTGGGTATGGGGGGAGGGGGGTCATTTTACTCAACTTTTCAATTGTTCTTCATTATTTATTTTTATAGTTCTTAAATTATTTGACTTCCTCTTCTGAGTCTTTCCATCTTGCACTGCTGTTCGTTTGTTTTATAGCTGTTCATTGTTTTTGTTGGTCACTGACCTCATCTAAAATAAATACTATTTAAGGTCATCGTTATTGTTATTACTAGTTTTTATTACTTATAGTCCTATTCAGGCCCTCTCCTATTCATATTTCAGTTTTTCAAATCAATTCATGATTACAAGGGTAATTCGGACCCTAGCAACCAGATGCTGAAATTGCAAACTAGAGAGCTGTTGAATAAGAAGCTAAATAACTCAAAAACCAACAAGTACTAAAAACAATTACAAATTGTCTACATCGTACTAATCGTTAATACCTGCTCTTCCTAATTCTTCAATCAGCCCTGGCATACTGTAAATTCAACAATAAAGAAATATATTTACTAGAAGAAATGGCCATAAACTATAGTCCTTTCTAAAATAGAACCTTATAAAAGGCATTAGAGATTAATATTCATGCATTTGAACAATCAAACGTTTGCCCTGTATGACTATGAACTGTGTATTTGTGTTACAAAATGCTTAAATGATCTGGAGTTCCCCAAATCTAGGCCATTACAGCATATTCTTCCTTACTTAATAGTTAAGAGCATTACTTGGGCTTCACTTGAGTAGATTGTCGATAAAGGAAATGAAAATAGTTCTTAAACATACTTAGGGGCAAAAAGATTGTATTCTGTCTTTCTTTAAAGGATCACTGAGCATCTTTGCTATTCAATCAATACCTCTTTACATTTAGTTTTCTATTGTCAATCTCACTGCTAGTGGCAAGCACAGGGCACTCCAGAAAGCCTGGGCTGTACAAGGAACCATTTCTCATTGTGTGTACTACATCCGTCTTTGGGCTCTGTCTGAAATAAAATTCCTTGCGTAACCCATTCTCTATTGATTACTTGGTAAATAAAGAGGCTCCAATGATGTGAATCTTATTTCATTTCTATACAAGCTGCAAATGCATGTTTCTAACACGCAATAAAAATAAATATCCAGCTGGCAGATATTATTTAAAGACAGAGCATGTTCAATAAATGCCTTGAAATCCCCGGCTCCTATTTCACATCTCTTTTTTTTACATAAAATGATAATTCCATACCGAGTGTAATTTTTGTAAATAATCATTGCCTGCCATAGTTTTATGGCAGAATTTGTATATAAATAGTTGCAGTTTGTGCACCAATGAGCTGCTGTGTCAAGACATTATTTAAAAGGAATGTGTTAAAACGGACTCAAAACTGAATGTGAATTGATGCAAAGTTACTTGTCCCCAAATTATAATGCAAGTTCTAATGTGACCACTCAGTTTGTTTAGATGAATAGGGCCAAGTCAAAGTCATTAGTGCCCCTAGGCAGAGCACCATCGGAAAGCCACCCTACCTCTGCGTGTTTGGATTGGCGTGTGCGCACTTGGGGGTATATTTATCAAAGAGTGAAGTTAGAGATCGTAACAGTAGAATGAAATTCTGCCACTCTCCATTTATCAAAGGATGAATTGTCACTTCCCCCATTGATAAATACTTTTTTAAATAATCTCATAGAAATGAATGGAGAGTCGCCGTATTTCACTCTAGCAGATTGTGGCGGTCTCTAACTTAGACTAATACAAGAGATCTTCTGCACTCAACCCATTATCAATATATTAAGGACATTGAAACATTTTGTGCCTTAAACTACTAAAAATGCCTTACCCTTTAAACAAAACAGGGATTGTTTGTCCATATATTGCAATATATTTAAGTTGGCCAACTACATCAAAGTCATCCCATATCTGGCCAGTCCTACGCTCAATTTTCATCTGATTCTTCAAGAATTCTATTGCTTCATTATACATTTTACAAAGGGACTAAGTTTTACCTGCAACTTACTAGCTGCTTTCAAAGTAAAACTCCCAAACTTGGCTGCCCTTTTATTAGCCACCCGTGGGATCACCTGACTATAGCTGGAAGGGTTGGGAGCTACAAAAAGGAGCTGGCCATCTTAAATATATTGCAATATATGGACAATCAATCCCTGTTTTGTTTAAAGGGGAAGGCATTTTTAGTAGCTTAAGGCACAAAATGTTTCAATGTCCTTAATATATTGATAATGGGTTGAGTGCAGAGGACTCTTGTATTTGTCTACATATCTCACATTGATAAATAGATTTTATCACAGAGGGAATTGGACAATGAGCAATTACAGTTAAGGTTGTTCCATAGGTAATCATAGAAAAATGAATTTCTGGGGTAATCCCCTATGGGTAGGGATGATCTCTTAGGGGGTTGAATACCTTTAATTTAATTTTAGGTGCCCGTTTACTAAAGTGCGGTAAATGATATAGGGAGTGATATTCTGAGACAATTTACAATTGTTTTCATTGTTTATTTTTAATGAGTTTTTTTAGTTATGTAGATTTTTATTCAGCAGCTCTACAGTTTGCAATTTCAGCAATCTGGTTGCTAGGGCCCTAATTACCCTAGCAACTATGCTCTGATGTTAATAAGAGACTGGCATATGAATAGGAGAGGGCCTGAATAGAAAGATGAGCAATAAAATGTAGCAATAACTATACATTTATAGCCTAACTTAATATTTTGTAGAAAAAGTTTTTTGTACATACAGCAGTTTTCTGATTTATTACTCCCCAGCTTTAGAGTGCAGCAGAATTAGCTCTTAGTTTATTAATGAACAAAGATACTGTAATCAGATGTCTTAGGGCCAGAATATTAGGGGCTAAATAAAGCTAAACCGTTTTCATTTTTTTCAAACTGGGAACAGGTTTCTAGAAATAGTAACTTAGTTCACATAAAATAAACAAGAAAAGTGGTTTTGGTGATACAATACTTTTGTTATTACTGAGAGGATTAGTTCTGCAATTTGTACTGCCATTACAGGGAGTCTGCGGAACATTACTGACGCCTCATTAAGTTCGACCTGCTGTACGGTGTATACACAGTTACAAGAAATGAATTACTAACCTCAAGTACTTTTTTATGTGAACAAGTCTTTTTTTATTTAATTACCTGGTCTCCAACATGTCATGTCTTCTGCCCTAGAAGCTTCTTTTTTAAAGCAGTTTATAATTCTACATCCTGTCTTCGTCTGAACTGTTCTTTTAATCAGTTTCCAGCCAGTTTTTCATCAACCATCTCAATGGAGCTTTGATGCCCCGGTAATATTGCTGGTTGATCTTGTAGAGCAGTGTCAAACTGGCAGGGCAGGTACTATGGGCATGCAGAAAAAGAATGTGCATTGGGCACAGTAGCAGAGGGGTGCCAGGCATGTAACTATTCGCGCGCCTACCCCTGTTCCATGACTTGTCCCCTCACTGCTTGTCCCCTCAATGCTTGTCCCCCACACTGCTTGTGGTTGCCTCCAATTTGTCAGAGCTGGGTGGGCAATGCTGGGTTGTCAGTTCTCAGTCTCATGTGCATGCCCAATCGTGCCATAAGGCAGGGACTGGGAACTGGCTGGCCTGGTTGCCTAGGGTGCCTGACTAGCTTGGCCCACCTCTGCAAACTGGGGTATCCAGGGGCCACCAGGGCTGCCACCTCAAGCCACCCCTACCCCAGTTAAAAACTCTTCCCTATACCCCCATGAGTGTGGTGTGGAGCAATTTCAAAGACCAAGGAGCAGGCCTGGATCAGCAGGGCCCACAGGTGTCCTGCCAATCCAGTCTAACACTGCCATAGAGTACCACAACACAAGTGTACCACCTTAAATGAATCCAATAATAAACTGATAGCAGCACACATGAAACAGGTGGATTTACACTTATTCATAGTTGCACATGAAACAGTGATTAAAGGATCAGTAACACCAACATATGAATATATCATGTAGTGTTGCCATGTTCTTGGTCCAGGGGCATAACTACAGAGGAAGTAGACCCTGTGGCTGCAGGAGGGCCAGGAGGTACTTGACCTGATGAGGCCTAATTGATATACAGTTTTATTCAATATTGGTAAAACAGGTCAACCTCTAAACATTTTGGGGCCTGAAAAATGACTTGCCCAGTGATATATAATTACACCACTGTCTTGGTCAGTTGCTCTCTAACTCTAGCCTTAAAGGGATACTGTCATTGGAAAAAATATGTTTTTTTCAAAATGCATCAGTTAAGAGTGCTGCTGCTCCAGCAGAATTCTGCATTGAAATCCATTTCTCAAACAGATTTTTTATATTTAATTTTGAAATCTGACATGGGGCTAGACATATTGTCAGTTTTCCAGCTGCCCCCAGTCATGTGACTTGTGCTCTGATAAACTTCAGTCACTCTTTACTGCAAGTTGGAGTGATATCATCCCTTCCCTCCCCCCCCCTCCCCGCAGCCTAACAACAGAACAATGGGAAGGTGACCAGATAGCAGCTCCCTAACACAAGATAACAGCTGCCTGGTAGATCTAAGAACAGCACTTAATAGTACAATCCAGGTCCCACTGAGACACAGTTACATTGAGTAGGAGAAACAACAGTCTGCCAGAAAGCTGGCTCTTTATAAAAGCACATGACCAGGCAAAATGATCTGAGATGGCTGCCTACACACCAATATTACAACTAAAACAAAATACACTTGCTGGTTCAGGAATGAAATGTTATATTGTAGAGTGAATTATTTGCAGTGCAAACAGTGTAATTTAGAAATAAAAACTACATCATATTAATCATGACAGAATCCCTTTAAGTTCTTCAGCATGAAGAAAGGAGACCTACCAAAAGAAAATATATATTGCTTGGTAAGGGTTGAAATGAGTTACATTATATACAAAAGCAATACTTAATGGTGCTGAAAGTAATGTATAAACCTGTATATGTTTGATTGGGGCACACAATATCTCATTTACATGAAAGTAGAGATGGGATGGAAGGTTAGTGCAGAGAAACAAAAAGCTCAAATAAATTTGTCTTAATTCTTCTGGTGATCCATTATATAGGCGGCAAAACATTACACAGCATACATTAGCCTAGCATAATCAATTTTGCTGTACATCCCCATGATCATATTTAAAGCAAGCACGGAACATAGATTAAATCACGAACAAAGCTGAAGGAATTATACCTCTACTGAATACTGCAGTGGGCAGACACTATATGGTATAGTAAAAACCATACAGGTGTTGTAATAAAATTAAATACGCTTGCATATTGTTTGATAATAACTGAAAAGCATTAACTGTACTTGATCAAATTTTCAAATAGAAGTGGGTTAAGCAAAGCATCTGCCACACAAAACCACACCCTTACTTACCAGATCATTTGACACTTGCAAATCAAGCTCTGAGAGCTGCATTGTATTTTATTCAATGTGATATATACAATAGATCAGCTAATTGTGTACATGTACATGTATATACCCAGGTTACATTGGTCTTTCCCTTGGTCTCCCATATTTTATGTGAATTTATATTTTTATGACTGTAACTGCTTTTTGCATTTTTGTGCTGATTATGTTCATATGAGCAGGGCCACATTAGAAATCACGGGGCCCCGTACAACAAATTTTTGGGGCCCCCTGGGCCCCGCCCACCTTCACGCCCACCCTCACGCCCAAACCCACCCCATATCCCACCCACTCCACATCACAGTTAAAAGACCACACAAACATCAGCGCTAAAAAAGTAACCCCCCACACACACAAGTTAGAAAAAGCTATTGATGGTCTGGTTCCCCTTATAAGTTAAAAAAAATTGGGGCCCCAAAAAATACATTTTTAAAAAAAATTGGTGCCAGGACCCCCCTTAAAAGTAAAAATTTTTTAAAAAAAAAAACATTGGTGGGAGGGGCCTATAGAATATTAACATAATACATTGGTGGCCAGGGGATTAAAAAAAAATAAACACAAACTGGCATTCAGTAGAATTGAACTCAAGGCTTCAGGACTTCAACTTCGCCTCCTTTCGTGACTTTGGGTCTTTTTGCCGCTTCAGGACTTTAATTTCGGCTGTTTGCATGACTTTGGGTCTTTTCGCCACTTCAGGACGGGCGCTCGTAAGGGGGCCCGGCTCTTTCAAAAATGCAGCACTGCCTGGCCCCCCTTTAGGCCCGGGACACTTATCCCCCCTGTCCCCCCCTGATGGCGGCCCTGCATATGAGTGCACACAGGGACCAATTTTTGTATAAGCATTGATTTAGAATTAACATTAATCAAACCTTTTAGCTTTTCCCCAAACATTGTAAGGAAGATAGTGAAGTTGATTGGACCCGGAGCCTCCTGGACCATTTCATCCAGCTCTTCACTCTTCACATTTATACGTCCTGAAAGAGAAGCCCACACAAATTCATTCACTTAGTTGGTCTATGAATACACTATATGACATTGCTTAATTTGTTTATTTGCTGGGTAGTTGCCCATTTACCAAAAAAAAATCTACCAAAACCCACAGCAAGCCTGTTTAGCTTCTATTCCTTTTTACATGAATGTGAATTCACCTACTGAACCCAGTATTGAGCTTCCCTGCTTATCCCAAAATGTATGGAGGCTTCTGTGATTGTCCCAGTGATACTCAAACCAGGACTGAGACAAAGTCATAGATCCATTAATTAAATGCATGGAGCAACGCTCTGAGTACTGTTATATGGAGTAGTACTCTATATAAGTCTGTTTATTAAGGGTGCTGATATTTTAGATATGTCTAAGGGTATTCCCTCCCTAAACATTATGTAATGAATGGAGAAATGTATATTTATAAAGTTCTCCTGCGCATATATATATTGAATTGAACTCTGCTGTCTTTGGCATTAGTCTTGCATGTAGGTTTTAGTTCAGTTCAATTTGGGTGTAAGTTAATGTGGGCACAACCAAGGCATATAGAGAAAAAAATAAAGTTAATGTAAGAATACATAGAACATTTTATTTTAACTGATCACAATTGTGACAATTGTCACATTTGCACAGGTCACTTCCAGCTGAAAGTAATGTAAACACCACATGCCTGTAATTATCAGATGAAGCCACATGCTAATGTGTTTTCAAGTGGCAATTATGGGGCAAGTTGTTTTATTGCTATATCAGCTAAATCAAAATTCAGTGTTTTTTGTGGTGCCATATGTCTTTTTTTACTAGAGGGAAGCCTAATTAAAAGGGGTACACGTTATCTGTCCAGGCTCTATATATTAACATTTATGTAGGTAGCACATTCTAAAAAGATCAACAAATCCCCCAAGGCACTGCTAAAGAGGAGGAAAGTTGTCACCTCCTATAGATGTATGTGGTTCTTAAGTAATAATTGAACCATCTGAGTTTATGATGTTATGTGAGCTATAGACCTTTCTACTGGATGGATGCCTGACATTGGCTGGCGTATGACCCTTTTACTGCTTGTTTGACTATATTGCTACATTTTCAAGGCCTGAATTACTGAGTGAATTCTCCCCAAGCAGACCAATAATTAAGAACTGCTACAAATGAAGTGTATTTATGTCCTTGTTTCCATGATTTTATTTATCAAAATGACTTTTTCATGCCTTCTATGTCTTACTTTGTAGGAAAAATAGCAATAGAGTGCTGTAAAGCCCCCAACAATATTATTAGATGGAGTTAGATCCTAGAGAAACCTCCCTGAATAACCATTCCAGCCAGCTGTACTTTTTTTTGGAGGAATGCTGTCTGGTATCATTATACCTTGTAGCTGTGTCATCATCTTTGTTTCGACTTTCCTTAGGACAACATTGTGACAGCTTTTATTAACTTGGCAGGTTACATATTCAAAGGTGATTAGCTGCTCACAATAGTTTTTAAGAATGATAATAAGGCTTCGCATATGACACATCTTGGCTGTTTGTCTATTAATTCTCATCCAATGTAACTTCAGAAGCACACACACCTCACTGGAGATGAATAATGATGAATAACATTACCTATAGGGTGCACAACTTTTATAATCACAGTGTGGGGATATTGTCAGTGTCACCCTAGTGGAGTTTGCCCAAAATGCTGCTAATTGATGTGGGCTGCACTTTGAAATATTATTTGTGCTATTTGTGGCTCTGGCCTTAAACTAGCAATGAATTTGGAAATCCCAGTGTTTCATCAATGCCAAGGAACTGTATGTAATTTGGTCTCTCTGTAATTATTCAATACAGAATAAACCCATTGCAAAGGCCAATATTCTACTGTCAAAAATACAGCAATAATATTTTTCTTGTTTTATTCTCTGTTAATTATTGAGCTCCTTCTGACAGGGCCACTAATAGAACATTTTTTGTTTACATCTTTGTATCTAATAATGATAAGCCAGAACTGTTACAGCAGGATTTATCTTACATTAAGAACCAAATGCACATATTGTGTTATAGACCTAAATGAAGTTACATTCACAGCTTTTCTATTCATGTCAATATCTCAGTTCCTGGGAGCTCTTTATCTTTGACCTGAAGTTGGAATCCTCAAAGCTTTAAATAAAAACTGAACAATGATCATAAACTGTACGTTTTTTGCTTCACCATGTGATATTCATTTGATCCTACATATTCTGTATATTTGAATTAAAAAAATATCTAATATTTAATTTTTAAAAATACTAGTTCTTTTTGGAAAGAGTAGAAAAGACCAATGTAGGAAGGAAGGAGATCCCAAGTCCCATATAGACAAGTACCCTTCTAGCCTATGAGCTGTGCATAGAAAGGAAATAGGGGGAAATAGAATTATTTTATTTCAGTATACAGAGGAAGGTTCCAATCACATAAACAAGGATTATATTAAATCAATTTGGCAGTCTTCCCTTTTGGCTCACTGAGTTTGACAAATCATCTTTGACTCACCCGGCTCTGGTTTAACTATAATAGCTTTTAACAAACATGAGCATGTGAATTTTATTAAGATACATATATATATATATATATATATTTTTTTTTTTTTTTTTTTTTTTTTTACCTAGAGCAGCAAACGTGTCTCTCAGGTCCCCTTTATCAATGAATCCATCTCTGTTCTGGTCCATGATGGTAAAAGCCTAGTGACAGGAAAATAGCCAAGTGTTAGGGTTTTTTTCTTGGTCTCTTAAATCTCCCATCCTCTTTGATTCCCTCTTACAGTCTATGACAGATTTCACTTCCAGTTAAAAGTAAGCAACAAACAAAGCCATTTTGAATTAGACACATCTAGCATGCTAATAGACTTTGACAAGAATTTTAATTGAAATACAATTAACCCACCCAGAGTTCTCTTCGACTAAACAAAAGCAACATGCAATACAACATACAATACAACAATACAATATGATGAGGGATGGCAGTATTCAATGTAGCCAATATTAACCCACTAATGACTAGCATTGATTAGACTACTCTGATTGCAGCAGTCATATAGATTAACACTCCAAGTTGTTTCCTAAACTGTAAATTGGAATTTTAGGTCGTATTGTATAAACAGGGTACAGCTCAGTCATTCCGTTACTGCATGGAGGTACATTGTAGTTCAGAGGGCAGGTGAGTGGCAATGGGGATCAGCATAGGTGATCAGCATTTAGGGACAGAATAAGGGACAGTCTTACATATTAGATGCTAGATAGATAGATGATGGAGAGATGAAACATAGCTAACAGATAGATAGATAGATAGATAGATAGATAGATAGATAGATAGATAGATAGATAGATAGATAGATAGATAGATAGATAGATAGATAGATAGATTGATAGATCAATAGATAGATCGATAGATGATAGAGAGAGAATGATGATAGATGACAAATAAATAGATAGATTATAGATGAGATGATAAACAGCCAATTGATAGATTAATAGAAAGCTAGATAAAAAGAAAGATAGATGATAGATAGATATATAAATATAGAGATAGATAGAAAGATAGATAGATAGGTAGATAGATAGATAGATAGATAGATGATAGATAGATAGATAGATAGATAGATAGATAGATAGATAGATAGATAGACAGATGATAGAGAGAATGATGATAGATGACAGATAAATAGATAGATTATAGATGAGATGATAAATAGCCAATTGATAGATTAATAGATAGCTAGATAAAAAAGAAAGATCGATGATAGATAAATACAGAGATAGATAGATAGATAGATAGATAGACAGACAGACAGACAGACAGACAGATAGATAGATAGATAGATAGATAGATAGATAGAAAAATGATTGACAGATAGATAGATAGATAGATAGATAGATAGATAGATAGATAGATAGATAGATAGATAGATAGATAGATAGATAACTCTATACTCTATGACAATATGATGCTAAATTTTAAACTGGTAAATCTCCTGTACAGAAATCTCATAATAGATCTCCAAAGCCAAATGGATTTTAATAGGGAATATCAAACAAATATGGTGTTAATCTGACAGTACTAATCATTGGCTCGCTGGCACTATGTTGTTATTCCCCATCCCCATACTCTGACATGGCATGTGTCTTAATTACCTCTTTAAACTCCTGGAGCTGACTTTGATCAAACATGGAAAATACATTTGAACTTGTTCCTTCTGCCTTCTTTTTTGCCTTCTTGGGTGACTAGAAAAACAAAACAAGTCATTATGCAGATCCTTTTTGTAAACTTTTGTTATTGATAAAATACCTTTGTTGCTGCTGTATTATAATGTCATCAATGTCAATACTATACTTTATGGAAGACTATAGTTACTAATGTTTAAATGGGACATTTCATAAAATGCTATAATGCAGAGCAAATGAAAGAGAAAACGATGCATGCCAAATACAGCTCAAATTTAATTTAAGGGGCTGTTCCCCTTGAAATAACTTTTTAGTATAATGTAGAGAGAGAGATATTCTGAAACAATTTGCAACTGATTTTATTTTTTTATTATTTATGGTTTTTGAGTTATTCAACTTTTTATTCAGCAGCTTTCCAGTTTGCCATTCGGCAATCTGGTTGCTAGGGTCCAAATTTCCCTTGCATTGATTTGAATAAGAGACTGGAATATGAATAGGAGGGGGTCTGAATAGAAAGATGAGTAATAAAAGTAGCAATAACAATACATTTGTAGCCTTACAGAGCATTTGATTTTTAGATGGGCTCAGTGACGCCCATTTGAAAGCTGGACAGAGTCTGAAGAAGAAGGCAAATAATTCAGAAACTATAAAAAATGAAGACCAAGGGAAAAGTTGCTTAGATAAAAACATTCTACAACATACTGAAGGTTAACTTCAAGTTGAACCAGCCCTTGCCATTGTTCAGGTTGGCTGACCACAATCTGGCTATTGCCTAATTATATATATATATATATATATATATATATATATATATATATATATATATATATATATATATATATATATATATATATATATATATACATATATATATATATATACATATATATATATATATATATATATATATATATATATATATATATATATTGGGTTTACTGACCAATCCCCCTTGGGACAAGTGTTGAATCTCTAAGGACTCATGGGAGTGATGTGCTAAGCCAATTCTCTTACTAATAAAAAAAATTTAAAAAGTATAACATATCAAACAAGTCAAAGTGGAATCACACATTGAAACTTCAAAGATTTCCAGATATTGTAGACTCATTGACCTTCTGAAATAAATACAAATCTAATATTACAATCAAACATCCCTACCCCTCCATCTGCAGGACACACACATTCTGTGATTTCAGCTGTGTCTGCTACTACTTACATCAACATTTTTTAATAAGCAATAAACCAGATAGCTTTCAAAACGTCGCTTAATATGATTTTTCTTCAGCTTTAAATCCTCATTTAATCGCATGCGTTAAGTAATTATGTTTTCATCAGCGAGAGGAGTCCAAACAATTTCAAATACAAGGGTGTTAATAAGTGGCCATCCTACATAACAATTACAACCTATTTAATAAATGAATAAAGCATTTGAATCACAGCAGAACACTGATAATTGTACGTGTTTGAATGAATTAAATGCTTAAATGCCAAATAAAATGTCAATTGATGAGGGTGTTTCTCAAGAAAGCGAGACAGAAAGTCGTCTTTCTTTTCTTGTTATTGTACAGGGGAATAGGGAGATAATAGTTTGTTTTATAAATGATTTTAATACCTCTAATATCTTTGTTTAATTACTTGTTATGTACAAAATAAGGTTTAAACTTTTAAGCTGCTTGTTGATGACCAGGTTTTGTTTTTTTTAAAGGCAAAATATTTTTTTTCATTTTGAACATTTTCAATGAAACATTTTGTAAATAGAATACTATTTTATTTTTAAGTTATTATTTATGTGTTATATATGTATTATTATTTATTTGTGGATTCTGGCCGGCATGTTTCACAAATCCAGGAAGGGATATATTCCATGTCAAGATAAATGAATAGTAAAACGATGTAGTTCTTTCACATGTAACAGCAATGTGCTGTTGTCTAAAACTGCTATTTCCTACCAATGTGTCAAGATGTCACGTGTTGCACTGCAAATTACAGTTATTATAGCAACAAGTGTGAAAACATCCAAGTTTTTAACCACTCCAAAATATGTATACAAAAAGGAGAAGAAAGATATGTGAAAAAACAAATACATTCTAAATCCAACTGATTGTATCCACTTTATAATTTAAATGATTCAATAAATTACTCTCTGGAAAAGTTACTTATAAAGGAAACTGGCAAAATTCAAACAGTTATGGCTAGTCTAGGTCTTTTCCTTACCACTATACCAGCCAGCTCCTTGCTGAACTGCTCCCTATATACCTATATAGCTTTTATTGCAAGCTTGCGTATAGTTTTGGACTACATCATATGGGCAGAGACAAACTACTGCATTAAATGCAATAGAACTAGTGATGGGCGAATTTATTCGCCAGGCGCGAATTCGCTGCGAATTTGCGCGATTCGCCGGCAGCGAATAAATTCGCAAAACGCCCGCAAAAATTCGCGGAAAAAATTCGCCGGCGTCAAATTTTTTTTCCGAAATAAACGGACACCGGCGTCAAAAACAGGCGGCGCCGTCGAAAACGAGACGCCGGCGCCGTTTCAGGAATTTTTCCGTTTCGGGAATTACACGCGAAATTCACGAATTTTTCGGCAAATCGAAACGGCGCAAATTCGCCCATCACTAAATAGAACGAAGGCTGGCACAAATGCTGCTTAAAAAATATTTTATTAACAAAGTTGTATAAGATCTTATTTGTGGTACAAAAAGCCTAACGCATTTCATAGCACAACTAGGCACCTAATCATATGCCTATGATTAAGTCCCCAGGAGTGACATGCATTAGTCTTTTTGTACCACAAATAAGATGTAATATAACTTTCGACTAAAAGATGTAATAGAAATTTTTTTGGCTGAGGCCCAGTTTGTGCCAGCCTTTATTCTAAATCAGGGATCCTCAACCATTCGAACCCGTGAGCAACATTCAGAAGTAAAAGGAGTTGAGGAGCAACACAAGCATGAAAAATGTTCTTGGGGTGCCAATAAGGGCTGCGATTGGCCATTTAGTAGCCCCTATGTGGATTGTCAAAATACATAGAGGCTCTGTTTCAGTGTCGGACTAGGATGCCAGGGGCCCACCAGAAAACCTTAGACGGTGGGCCCACTTTCCAAACTATTACTCCTCCTTTACTCACTCAACATCTTTATTCTTCTAGCCTTTTATCTCTACATACTATACTCTATTCTTACATTATTAAGCCCCTTAAGAAATAGAGAATAGCCATGAAATGGGCCAAATGGTTAGAAGCAAGAGGCCCACTAATACCTGTGCCCACGGGAGTTTTCCTGGTATCCCAGTGGGCCAGTCCGACACTGCTCTGTTTGGCAGTACATCTGGTTTTTATGCAACTAAAACTTACCTCAAAGCCAAGAATTCAAAAATAAGCACCTGCTTTGAGGCCACTGGGAGCAACATCCAAGTGGTTGGAGCACAACATGTTGCTCATAAGCTACTGGTTTGGGATCAGTTCTAAATGGTCATGTGATTTCTCCACTGAAGGTCTTGGGCATGCTCCCCTGGACCCCCATTTCCTGTGGTGAGTGTATCTCTGCAGATGGGGTTAGTTTGTTCTTCATGCTTACAATTCATTACTGTAACGGTTGGCACCCAAATTCTAAAACCGATGCCAAGCACCCTGGTCTCGGCTCGTGCTTCTGCCTGTAGCAGCCGCCTTTGGCCTCGGGAGGAGCCCTCAGCTGCTCAGATGCCACCAGGTCTTAAAACGAGAGGTGCAAGGCGAAGGGTTCTAGACCAGCAGAGGGGCACAACAGTAAGGCAGAGTCTTTGGGCTGAAGGTAACAGTACAAGGCGTGAGACGAAATCGAAGTCAGATCAAGCCGGGTCGGGGCAGGCAGAGAATAAGCGTAGTCAGGCAGGCAAGTGTCAAACCGGGTGATCAATCAGAAAGGATTTAGCAGAAGAGGTAGTCGTATAACAGGCAATGGTCAGGAATCAGAAGTTCAGGATAGTCGATAGCCAGGCAGGGGTCAAAACAAGAATCAACTGGATCAGGATACAAGATAGCAAAAGCTCAAAATCACCTGGTATAAACCTATCAAGGGCAATGAGTAATACCCTTTTGAATTTTGAGCCATTGCACGCCTTTGCACGCTGACGTCATTACGCCATTACGCGCCCTAAGTAGCTGCAATGGTGGCCGAAGAGGAGCTGGACCACCAGGGTGAGTTTCTTTTCTCACAATTACATGGTGAACAACAAAGCCCCATTTGAGCTGTTCCAATACACAGGCTTCTACATAATAGGTTTATAAATAACTGGAAGAAATTAAATGTTAGACTTTAGTCATCCTTTAAACTGAGACTGAAGTACAGGTTGTAGGTATCATGGGGTATGTGTACTCTCTAAGCTGGCGTAGAAAAAAACAGGAGTGTAGTAGCACAAACCACAGTAGGGTTAAACTGTATCTATATTTGCACTTTAATACACTGCTTCTATATTGATCACTTGGATATTGATCTGGTAAGACATATATTCTGCTTGTCTCTGTTGGATAGATCATAGAGAAAAATAAGTGTTGCTTCTGAATCAATTCCTCCTATTGCACCCCTGTAAAAATATTACTGATACAACTTTAGTTAGACATGTTTAATGCTATTTGTATTTGCAATGCTGCTTTTTGATAGAGGGCACTGCCTTTAACTTAAGAAATACCATCCACAGGAACATCACCAATTTACTAACAGGAGTAGAGGACAAGTCGCTAGTGAAAGAGACCATCGCTAGGGCAGTTTCGCTCTTTTTCGGCAGGCACATTTTCGATCAGACAAACGATCGTTACTCCGCAAATTCACTGTGTCAATTTTATAGAGTGTTACCTCTTTCGCCAGAGTTTCCTTTGCCAGCTTAGACCTGTCGAACTGATAAGATGAAGATTGATATGCCGAAAAGTTATAAACATTTTTAAAAACGATGTTGTTTTTTCATATTTTAAAGCAAGATTGTCTATAAAAGTTGTAACAATTAAAAATGTTTATTGTCATTTTTTTTACCATTTGAGGGGCATGCCACATTTGTTTTAGGGTGGGCTCATGTCTAGGGCGTTAAAGGATCTCTTTTGTCTTTATTTTGCTTCCTTGACATTTTTAATAAGTGGCCACTTCAAGCATTTGCACCAACATCTCTAATAAAGACATATACAGTATAAGACCTATATGTACCTGCCCTATTCAAATTGACCTAAGCGCAAATGTACTAATAAAGTTTCGCTAGGCAGAAACGAACGTTAGCTAAAGTTCAATAAGAAATGCTAGCGCTGAGGAATTTACACTAGCTCGGCTGCCAAGACTCAACTTCGCATTTTAGTGAATAAGCTTAGTGGTAGCGAATATGCGTCTGGTGAAGTGGCGCAAAATGTGGTGAAGCTTTCGCAGGTGAAAATTCTCCCTTTAGTGAATTTGCCTCTATGAGTCCTGCATAGAGCTTAACCGGAACCCGCAGGCCTGATATGTTCCTTCCCAAGAACCGCAACCTGCAATGGGTTGACTTTCTTACAGACCATGGAACCGTGAATCCAGAAGTGATATCACAGTGGAACAGAAGTGGATACCCATGGACTTCTTGCACAGGGGACTTTCTGCTCAAAACTGGACTGCTTTGCAGGTATTCTGTGGATACCTGACCCAAAGCAAGCCTCTAATTTAAACACATGCCTGGCAGGTTACAACTCCCTGCAGCCCTCAGTAGAGCATGGTTTACAGGTTGCTTACTAACTACACCAAGCCTAACTCTTACTCCTAGAATGAACTATAACAAAGTCTATCCTCACATTCAGTGGATTCAGTGGATTAACTCTAGGGAACTGACTCCCCCTCCAAAAATATTTCATAAGCAAGCTTGGCATGCACTTCACTGTTATCGGCAGAGAGAGCAGATTGAAAATGAGTAGATCCCATGATCAGCCTGTGCCTATGTGTGTATGCTGTATGGTAGTTATGCCCCTGCTAACACTACTATCACTCATACTGAGGCCTAACTCCACCTCAAACTCTTCAGAGCCATCCACCTCCCACCCCCTTTTTAAAAACTGTAAACACCTGAAACCCCTGGCCAAACCCTACCTAAACTTTAGGGGACAACTTTTTCACATCCCTAAACATACTTACTTTTCCTTATTTTCTTGCAGAAAGTATGTTAGATGTTGCCATTCCTTGCAGGAAGGTTCATAAATAGGGATGTAGCGAACGTCGGAAAAAAAGTTCGCGAACATATTCGCGAACTTGCGCAAAAATGCGAGCGGTTCGCGAACGGTTCGCGAACCCCATAGACTTCAATGGGAAGGCGAACTTTAACATCTAGAAAAGACATTTCTGGCCAGAAAAATGATTTTAAAGTTGTTTAAAGGGTGCAACGACCTGGACAGTGGCATGCCAGAGGGGGATCAAGGGCAAAAATGTATCTGAAAAATCTGCCTGTGTGTGCTTGGAAGAGATAGTGTAGGGGGAGAGCTGTTAGTGATTTCAGGGACAGATGATAGTAAGCTTGCTGGCTAGTAATCTGCTTGATACTGCTCTGTATTGGAGGGACAGAAGTCTGCAGGGATTTGAGGGACATTTTAGCTTAGGTAGCTTTGCTGGCTAGTAATCTACTGTTCTCTTTAAACAACTGCCATACGTTGACCTTGTAGGCATTGTTTGCCCAGTTTTTTTGGACGCAGCCACTGAAGCACAGTTGCCAGAAAAAATATGCCATATAAATGCTGAAAATAGTCATTTTTCGCCATACGTTGACCTTGTAGACATTGTTTGCCCAGTTTTTTTGGACGCAGCCACTGAAGCACAGTTGCCAGAAAAATTATGCCATATAAATGCTGAAAATATAAATTTTTTTGGTTGCAGCCACTGAAGCACAGAGGCCAGAAAAATTATGCCATATAAATGCAGAAAATATGCATTTTTTTGGTCGCAGCCACTGAAGCACAGTTGCCAGAATAATTATGCCATATAAATGCTGAAAATATAAATTTTTTTGGTTGCAGCCACTGAAGCACAGAGGCCAGAAAAATTATGCCATATAAATGCAGAAAATATGCATTTTTTTGGTCGCAGCCACTGAAGCACAGTTGCCAGAAAAAATATGCCATATAAATGCTGAAAATAGTCATTTTTTGCCATATACGTTGAGTCAACGTATGGCAAAAAATTACTATTTTCAGCATTTATATGGCATATTTTTTCTGGCCTCTGTGCTTCAGTGGCTGCGGCCAAAAAAACTGGGCAAACAATGCCTACAAGGTCAACGTCGTTGACCTTGTAGGCATTGTTTGCCCAGTTTTTTGGCCGCAGCCACTGAAGCACAGAGGCCAGAAAAAATATGCCATATAAATGCTGAAAATAGTAATTTTTTTGGTCGCAGCCACTGAAGCACAGTTGCCAGAAAAATTATGCCATATAAATGCTGAAAATATAAATTTTTTGGTTGCAGCCACTGAAGCACAGAGGCCAGAAAAATTATGCCATATAAATGCTGAAAATATAAATTTTTTTGGTTGCAGCCACTGAAGCACAGAGGCCAGAAAAATTATGCCATATAAATGCAGAAAATATGCATTTTTTTGGTCGCAGCCACTGAAGCACAGTTGCCAGAAAAATTATGCCATATAAATGCAGAAAATATGCATTTTTTTGGACGCAGCCACTGAAGCACAGTTGCCAGAAAAAATATGCCATATAAATGCTGAAAATAGTCATTTTTTGCCATACGTTGACCTTGTAGACATTGTTTGCCCAGTTTTTTTGGTTGCAGCCACTGAAGCACAGAGGCCAGAAAAAATTAAACCAGTAGGGTTTGCACCCTAGTTTGTAACGGTGGCGGAGGGAGGAGGAGGACGCTAAAGGACAGCTGTGTGTGGAGTCATGAGGCTTGAAGAGAAGGACAGCTGCATAGAAGTCAGAACAAGTCTTCCGGCGTGCAGTAACCCTCCGAGATCCACCCCTCATTCATTTTAATAAAGGTCAGGTAATCGACACTTTTGTGACCTAGGCGAGTTCTCTTCTCAGTTACAATCCCTCCTGCTGCACTGAAGGTCCTTTCTGAGAGCACACTTGAGGCTGGGCAAGACAAGAGGTTCATGGCAAATTGTGACAGCTCTGGCCACAGATCAAGCCTGCGCACCCAGTAGTCCAGGGGTTCATCGCTCCTCAGAGTGTCGATATCTGCAGTTAATGCCAGGTAGTCCGCTACCTGCCGGTCGAGGCGTTCTTTGAGGGTGGATCCAGAAGGGTTGTGGCGCTGCCTTGGACAGAAAAACATTTGCATGTCTGACGTTACAGACTGGCCAAAGGGCTTTGTCCTTGCAGGTGTGCTCGTGGCAGGATTACTGGCACCTCTGCCCCTGGAATGTTGATGAGTTCCTGAAGTGACATCACCCTTAAAAGCATTGTACAACATGTTTTGCAGGCTGGTTTGTAAATGCCGCATCTTTTCGGACTTGTGGTATGTTGGTAACATTTCTGACACTTTATGCTTGTACCGAGGGTCTAGTAGCGTTGCGACCCAGTACAGGTCCTTCTCCTTAAGCCTCTTGATACGGGGGTCCTTCAACAGGCATGACAGCATGAAAGACCCCATTCTCACAAGGTTGGATGCAGAGCTATCCATCTCCGCTTCCTCATTATCAAGGACTGCATCATCCACGGTCTCCTCCCCCCAGCCACGTACAAGACCAGGGGTCCCCAAAAGGTCACCACTAGCCCCCTGGGAAGCCTGCTCCTGTTGGTCCTCCTCCTCCTCCTCCACAAAGCCACCTTCCTCCTCTGACTCCACTTCTGGCACCTCTCCCTGCGTTGCAGCAGGTGCCTGGGTTCGTTCTGGTGATTCCGACCAGAAATCGTGCGCTTCCAGCTCCTCGTCACGCTGGTCTACAGCCTCATCTGTCACTCGTCGCACGGCACGCTCCAGGAAGAAAGCGAAGGGTATTAGGTCGCTGATGGTGCCTTCGGTGCGACTGACCATATTTGTCACCTCTTCAAAAGGTCGCATGAGCCTGCAGGCATCGCGCATAAGCACCCAGTAACGGGGGAAAAAAATCCCCAGCTGTGCAGATCCAGTCCTACCACCCAGTTCAAAAAGGTACTCGTTGACGGCCCTTTGTTGTTGCAGCAGACGTTCCAACATAAGGAGCGTTGAATTCCAGCGAGTCTGGCTGTCAGAAATCAAACGCCTGACTGGCATGTTGTAGCGCTGCTGAATGTCAGCAAGGCGTGCCATGGCTGTGTAGGAACGTCTGAAATGGGCCGACACCTTTCTGGACTGGGTGAGAACGTCCTGGAATCCTGGGTACTTGGAGACAAAACGTTGGACTATTAAATTTAACACATGTGCCATGCAGGGCACATGTGTTAAATTGCCTAGTCTCAACGCTGCCAACAGATTGCTTCCATTGTCACACACCACTTTTCCGATCTGCAGTTGGTGTGGGGTCAGCCACCGATCGGCCTGTGACTGCAGAGATGACAGGAGTACAGATCCGGTATGGTTTTTGCTTTCCAGGCACGTCATCCCCAAGACAGCGTGACAACGGCGTACCTGGCACGTCGAATAGCCTAGGGGGAGCTGGGGGTGCACAGGTGTGGAGGAGGAGAAGGAGGACCCAGCAGCAGAGTAAGAAGAAGAAGAAGACGAGGTAGAGAGCGATGGAGGAGTAGAGGTGGTGGCAGAACCGCGTGCAATCCGTGGCGGTGACACCAACTCCACTGTTGTTGTTGAGCTACCCATTCCCTGCTTCCCAGCCATTACCAAGTTCACCCAGTGGGCAGTGTAGGTGACATACCTGCCCTGACCATGCTTGGAGGACCATGCGTCAGTAGTCATATGGACCTTTGGCCCAACACTAAGTGACAGAGATGCGGTAACTTGGCTCTGCACATGTTGGTACAGGTGTGGTATTCCCTTTTTAGAAAAAAAAATTGCGGCTGGGTACCTTCCACTGCGGTGTCCCAATTGCTACAAATTTGCGGAAGGCCTCAGAGTCCACCAGCTGGTATGGTAAAAGCTGGCGGGCTAAGAGTGCAGACAAGCCAGCTGTCAGACGCCGGGCAAGGGGGTGACAGTCAGACATTGGCTTCTTACGCTCAAACATGGCCTTCACAGAAACTTGGCTGGTGGCAGATGACTGGGAATGGGAACAGGTGGTCAAGGTGGAAGGCGGAGTGGAGGGTGGTTCAGACGGGTCAAGGAGAGCAGAGGTAGAGCAGTAAGATGCTGGACCAGAAGGAGTGTGGCTTTTAGTTTGCCTGTTGCCTTTGAGGTGTTGCTCCCAAAGTGCTTTGTGCTTGCCGCTCATGTGCCTTCGCATAGAAGTTGTACCTATGTGGCTGTTGGGCTTACCAAGGCTCAGTTTCTGACTGCACTCATTGCAAATTACAATGCTTTTGTCAGAGGCACACACATTAAAAAAATCCCACACTGCTGACTTTTTGGAAGTGTGCGATCTGGCGGTAACAGTAGAAGTTGGCGGAGTTGGCGGTATTGGCGGCAATGGCGGGTGCGTTGGCCGGCTGAACACAGGTGCCGATACATGTTGTTGCCCTGCTGATCCCTGCGGGCTGTCCTCCCTGCTTCTTCTAAGTCTTATTCTCCTACTGCCTCTCTGACTCTCCGTCTCTCCATCTGAACTACCCTCCTCTTGCTCTCTTCTACTAGGCACCCACAAAACATCAATCTCCTCATCATCATTCTCCTCAGATGCATCAATTTCTTCTGACACATCACAGAAGGAAGCAGCAGCGGGGACCTCCTCCTCATCACTCATTATGTCCATCTCTATCGTGTTCTCTGCCAGAATTAAATCTGGTGTAAGGTCCTCATCTCCTTCATCTTCTTCTGGCAATAATGGTTGCGCATTACTCAGTTCAAGAAACTCATTGGAAAATAACTCCTCTGACCCCAGTGAAGAAGGGGCACCGGTGGTGGAGGAAGTGTTACGTGGGGTGGCCATAGCAGTGGAGGATGAGGAGGATGTTGTGGTAAAGTTAGAAACGGTAGAGGATGGGGTGTGCTGTGTAAGCCAGTCAACTACCTCTTCAGCATTTTGGGAGTTCAGGGTCATTGGCTTTTTTAAAACTGGGAAATTTGCTAGGGCCACAGGATTGCATAGCAGCACGGCCCCTAGCACGGCCTCTGCGTGGCGGCCTGCCTTTGCCTGGCATTATTTTTAAAAAAACAACAACAACAACAAAAACTCAGTTGGTTTTTCTGGAAACGATAATACACACAGCTAGATGGCGGGTTGAAGAAAACACTGTGCAAATAATGCCTACAAAGTCAACGTATACACTACTACAGCGGTGGATACGGATTACGTAAAATATATGAATGCTGCTTGAAAAAAGTAACTCAAGTGGTTTTTCTAGAGACGATAATATTATCAATATTTAGACAAAATGTGAACAAGCTCACACAGCTCGATGGCGGGTTGAAGAAAACAGTGTGCAAATAATGCCTACAAGGTCAACGTATACACTACTACAGCGGTGGATACGGATTACGTAAAATATATGAATGCTGCTTGAAAAAAAGTAACTCAAGTGGTTTTTCTAGAGACGATAATATTATCAATATTTAGACAAAATGTGAACAAGCTCACACAGCTCGATGGCGGGTTGAAGAAAACAGTGTGCAAATAATGCCTACAAGGTCAACGTATACACTACTACAGCGGTGGATACGGATTACGTAAAATATATGAATGCTGCTTGAAAAAAAGTAACTCAAGTGGTTTTTCTAGAGACGATAATATTATCAATATTTAGACAAAATGTGAACAAGCTCACACAGCTCGATGGCGGGTTGAAGAAAACAGTGTGCAAATAATGCCTACAAGGTCAACGTATACACTACTACAGCGGTGGATACGGATTACGTAAAATATATGAATGCTGCTTGAAAAAAAGTAACTCAAGTGGTTTTTCTAGAGACGATAATATTATCAATATTTAGACAAAATGTGAACAAGCTCACACAGCTCGATGGCGGGTTGAAGAAAACACTGTGCAAATAATGCCTACAAGGCCAACGTATACACTACTACAGCGGTGGATACGGATTACGTAAAATATATGAATGCTGCTTGAAAAAAGTGACTCCGGTGTTTTTTCTGGAGACGGTAATATTATGGATATTTAGACAGAATGGGAACAAGGTCACACAGCTCGATGGCGGGTTGAAGAAAACAGTGTGCAAATAATGCCTACAAGGCCAACGTATACACTACTACAGCGGTGGATACGGATTACGTAAAATATATGAATGCTGCTTGAAAAAAGTGACTCCGGTGTTTTTTCTGGAGACGGTAATATTATGGATATTTAGACAGAATGGGAACAAGGTCACACAGCTCGATGGCGGGTTGAAGAAAACAGTGTGCAAATAATGCCTACAAGGCCAACGTATACACTACTACAGCGGTGGATACGGATTACGTAAAATATATGAATGCTGCTTGAAAAAAGTGACTCCGGTGTTTTTTCTGGAGACGGTAATATTATGGATATTTAGACAGAATGGGAACAAGGTCACACAGCTCGATGGCGGGTTGAAGAAAACAGTGTGCAAATAATGCCTACAAGGCCAACGTATACACTACTACAGCGGTGGATACGGATTACGTAAAATATATTATGGCTGCTTGAAAAAAGTGACTCCGGTGTTTTTTCTGGAGACGGTAATATTATGGATATTTAGACAGAATGTGAACAAGGTCACACAGCTCGATGGCGGGTTGAAGAAAACAGTGTGCAAATAATGCCTACAGGGCAAATAATGCCTAAAAGGTCAACTTATACACTACTACAGCGGTAGTAAAATAAAAAAAAGTAAAATAAAAAAAAAAGAATATTAAAAAAAAAAATTAAAGTTGGTGCTGCTGAACTACTAGGAGCAGCAGATTAGCACACCAGTCCCACTCCCCAACACTGCTAGACTAATAGCACTGGGCTCTTATAGTAGTAGTAGTAGTAGTAGTAGTAAAACAACAAAAAAATAAATAAAAGCAGTCCTTACAAGGACTACTGTTATTGCAGCAGTCAGCAGATGAGATCAGAAGCAGGACAGCTGCCCACTGCAGCTACATACAGAGCACTGCAGTAGAAGGTAGATTACTAGCCAGCAAAGCTACCTAAGCTTAAATGTCCCTCAAACCCCTGCAGACTTCTGTCCCTCCAATAACAGAGCAGTATCAAAACGATTACTAGCCAGCAAACTTTCAACTGTCCCTGAAATCACTAACAGGCAGCAGCTCTCTCCCTACACTATCTCTTCAGCACACACAGGCAGAGTGAAAAAACGCTGCAGGGCTTCGGTTTTTATAGGGAAGGGGAGTGGTCCAGGGGAGAGCTTCCTGATTGGCTGCCATGTACCTGCTGGTCTGGGGTGAGAGGGCAAAAAAAAGCGCCAACAATGGCGAACCCAAAATGGCGAACGTCGCGCGACGTTCGCGAACTTCCGGCGAGCGCGAACACCCGATGTTCGCGCGAACAAGTTCGCCGGCGAACAGTTCGCGACATCTCTATTCATAAATCCTAATTCTTGTTTATAGTTATGATTCCTCCCTAATGTAGACTGAGCTGATGTCTAGATGTTTTATGTTCTCTATAGCATTAACGTGTGGGAGTGTTTATATGTCTGGAAAAGCTTGTTTAACTCAAACAATACATTTTCATACATTCCTGTTTACAACTGAAGTGCACCCTTATAAACTGCACATAAGCAAGACTGCACTTCTCTACAAGAAGCTCATGTGAAAAGTGCAGTATTTACATATTTTATTGCCCTTGATTTTTAATTCTCTCTAATGGGTATAACTATGCTCCTACACTTTATATTCTTTATTTTTCTCCTTCCTTAAAGAGGGAAATTATACTTATAATTCAGCCTCCCTTCAAAAAAAAACAAAACGTGTGAACTGAGAATGCATTTTGATTAAATAAGGTTTTACTTCCATTTAAGAAAACCCTAACTTATGCCAAGGGACCAGAAAAGGAATGACCACCAGGTTTAAGGCTCCTGAGCTTTAGGCTAATGGCACACCAAGTTGTTTCTCTTTCTGTTGCTGTGTTTCTCTATGTAGAAACACAGGTGGAAAAAAAGCAAAAGCAAGCAGGTCTACTCCCGTCCACATTGCATCAGCCTGTGTACACACACTAAGCTGATTTTGGTGCAGAAACACTGAAGTTTTCCTGCACTCGGGGCTATGCCATGGATGTTATGGCAAGAAGCAGATTGGTTTGGTTTGCCATTGACCTTTTTATATAGAAAGTTCTAATTGCCTTATCTGGAATTGAAGGATAACTGTGAATGTAAAGGTTATACTGTATATGCCATGGAGAGAAAGGGTGGGCCACTTTAATGAGAAAACTGTGCAATGTGCCCCAACTAGGAGCACTATTTTTGAATTGTATGCTTTATTATAGTAGACCAATAATGGAGCTTTATTATAAAGCAGTAGCATATATCTTCAGAGTAAGGAATTCTTCCATAGTTACATACTATTGGAGGTTGAGAAAAGACAAATAGTTGAGACAACCTAACTTGTAACTGATTCAGAGGAAGGCAAAAACTAGGGCTACACTGAATCCGCTTCAGGATCCTGCCTTTCTGAGCATGATCCAGACTTGACTGAATCAAAGTGGCTGACCAAATCATTCATGAAAGATTCCACCTGTTTTTTCTTAAATATTTGCTGGTGTGCCTTATTCACATTAAAGGAACAGTAACGTCAAAAAATAAAAGTGTTTTAAAGTAATGAAAAGTTGCCCTGCACTGGTAAAACTGCTGTGTTTGCTTAAGAAACACTACTATTGTTTATATAAATAAGCTGCTGTGTAGCAATGGAGGCAGCCATTCAAAGGAGAAAAGGCTCAGGTTACACAGCAAATAGCAAATAAGCTCTGTCTGTCTAATGGTGTTATCTGTTATCCACTATTTAAAGGTGGCCATACACGGGCCGATAAAAGCTGCCGACAGACCAAGTCGGCAGCTTATTGGCCCGTGTATGGGGGCCCCCGACGGGCTTCCCCGATCGAGATCTGGCCGAAAGTCGGCCAGATCTCGATCGGATGGGGTTAAAAATCCCGTCGGATCGCGGCCGCATCTGTTCGTTGATGCGGTCCCGCGATCCGACCGCCCGTTTGGCGAACGCTAGGATCCGATCGTTGGGCCCTAGGGCCCACGATCGGATCAGCCCGATATTGCCCACCTCAAGGTGGGCAATGGCAATGGCTTTTCAACTTGTTTATTAATGACCTGGAGGTGGGCATTGAAAGTACTGTTTCTATTTTTGCAGATGATACTAAATTGTGCAGAACTATAGGTTCCATGCAGGATGCTGCCACTTTGCAAAGTAATCTGTCTAAACTGGAAAACTGGGCAGCAAACTGGAAAATGAGGTTCAATGTTGATAAATGCAAGGTTATGCACTTTGGCAAAAATAATATAAATGCAAGTTATACACTAAATGGCAATGTGTTGGGAGTTTCCTTAAATGAATAGGATCTAGGGGTCTTTGTAGATAACACGTTGTCTAATTCTGGGCAGTGTCATTCTGTGGCTACTAAAGCAAATAAAGTTCTGTCTTGCATAAAAAAGGGCATTAACTCAAGGGATGAAAACATAATTATGCCTCTTTATAGGTCCCTGGTAAGGCCTCATCTGGAGTATGCAGTTCAGTTTTGGACTCCAGTCCTTAAGAGGGATATAAATGAGCTGGAGAGAGTGCAGAGACGTGCAACTAAATTGGTTAGAGGGACGGAAGACTTAAATTATGAGGGTAGACTGTCAAGGTTGGGGTTGTTTTCTCTGGAAAAAAGGCGCTTGCGAGGGGACATGATTACACTTTACAAGTACATTAGAGGACATTATAGACAAATGGCAGGGGACCTTTTTACCCATAAAGTGGATCACCGTACCAGAGGCCACCCCTTTAGACTAGAAGAAAAGAACTTTCATTTGAAGCAACGTAGAGGGTTCTTCACAGTCAGGACAGTGAGGTTGTGGAATGCACTGCCGGGTGATGTTGTGATGGCTGATTCAGTTAATGCCTTTAAGAATGGCTTGGATGATTTTTTGGACAGACATAATATTAAAGGCTATTGTGATACTAAACTCTATAGTTAATATAGGTATGGGTATATAGAATTTTAATTAAAAGTAGGGAGGGGTGTGTGTATGGATGCTGGGTTTTCATTTGGAGGGGTTGAACTTGATGGACTTTGTCTTTTTTCAACCCAATTTAACTATGTAACTATGTAACTATGTAACTATGTAAGGTGGGCATATCGGAGGGAGATCCGCTCGTTTGGCGACATCGCCAAACGAGCGGATCTATCCGTGTATGGCCACCTTCACCTGTGCCATATAGCCGTTTTTCAATTTCCGCCATTGCTTGTTTATATGAACTATAGTAGTGTTTCTGAAGCAAACAGATCAGTTTTACCAGTGCAGGGCAACACTACATGATATTTTCATTACTTTAAAGCGCTTTCATTTTTTGGTGTTACTGTTCCTTTAAGTGCTCTTACAGATGAGCTTTCATGTGTCCCATCACAAGGAAGCATGTGTGTTAATGCAGCCTATTGTTTGCATTCACTTCACTGCTGGGAATTGGCAATCGCAGGTGGAACCTATTAAAGGAAAACTATACCCCCAAAATAAATACTTAAGCAACAGATTTTATGTCACATCAAGTGGCATATTAGAGAATCTTACCAAACTGGAATATATATTTAAGTAAATATTGCCCTTACATCTCTTGCCTTGAACCACCATTTCGTGATTATCTCTTTGTGGCCTCAGAGATCTCCTGACCAGAAATACTACAACTCTAAGGGGCCGATTCACTAACTTCGAGTGAAGGATTCGAAGTAAAAAAACTTCGAATTTCGAAGTGTTTTTTGGGCTACTTCGACCATCGAATGGGCTACTTCGACCTTCGACTACGACTTTGAATCGAAGGATTCAAACTAAAAATCGTTCGACTATTAGACTATTCGATAGTCGAAGTACTGTCTCTTTAAGAAAAAACTTCGACCCCCTAGTTCGCCATCTAAAACCTACCGAACTCAATGTTAGCCTATGGGGAAGGTCCCCATAGACTTGCCTAAATTTTTGTGGTCGAAGGATAATCCTTCGATCGCTGGATTAAAATCCTTCGAATCGTTCGATTCGAAGGATTTAATCGTTCGATCGAAGGATTATTCCTTCGATCGAATTGAAGGATTATTCCTTCGATTGAACTATCGAACTATTTGCGCTAAAATTAAAAAGGATTTTAATTCCCAGTCGAATATCGAGGGTTAATTAACCCTCGATATTCGACGCTTGGTGAATCGGCCCCTAACTGTAACAGGAAGAAGTGTGGAAGCAAAAGACAGAACTCTGTCTGTTAATTGGCTCATGTGATCTAACATGTTTGGTTTGATTGGTATGTATGTGTGCACAGTGAATCATACAATCCCAGGGGGGCGGCCCTTATTTTTAAAAATGGCAATTTTCTATTTATGATTACCCAACACGTACTACTAAAAAGGTAAATTATTATGAAAATGGTTTATTTACATGAAGCAGGGTTTTACACATGAGCTGTTTTATGCAATATTTTTTTTTATAGAGACCTACATTGTTCTGGGGGTATATATAAGTGTTTCACCAACTCTTCATTGGTTGCAGAGGAAAAGCATGAAGGAGCCACCACATGGGAAATCACAAGTGAATGCTCATCTGTGAGAGCCCTAACTTTGCTTAAAATGTAACTACCATGTCCTGTATCAGCCTCTGGCAATATGATTGTCCTAAGCCTTCTGCACTACTGCAATATGAGTTCTGTAACACTGGATCCATAAATACAATCCACAGATTTTCTTTTTTGAAGCCCACAAATCGCCAAAGTTAGTTTGATTTTTTTAGCAGACCCTTAATCTCAATCCACATCATTTAAACAAATATTGAGGGATGGTCTTTTAAAAAATAAAAAAAACAATTCCTTGTTTTATATGATTTTTTTACATCACTTAAGTGACACTAACAGAAATAGACAGATCTATCCCCCTCTGATTTGTACATTTCGAAGACTTGATTTTTCCTTCCTCTAAACTTTCCTACTTCTAAGTATGCCATATTGGTCGTCCTTAATAATTGTATGTTTCTTTTGTTAGGGCCAGGCCAGATGTGGCGTTTTTGCTGCGTTTTTATGTTGCGTTTTTAAAAAAGAACAGCCAGGCGTAAATACGCATAAACTGCACTACCACTGAAACTAATGGAAAACGCACTTTGGCAATTCACACAGGGCGCTTGCAAGCTGAAATCCGCCACAGGACGCCAGTATTGGCGTTTTTTAGCAGAAATGCCAATACGTCAAGAAACTACCAAATCAATAGACTGTATGGGATCTGCATGTTTGAAACCACACCTTGAATAATACACAGCGTATTTTAAATATGGCGTCCAAATTCTCAATGAGAACAATGAAAAAAAGAAGAAGTGCATGTTGGGAAAAAAATCCTACGTGCTGAAAAACGCATGAAAAATGCATGTTGACTGTTGCATGTGGTTTCAGTGGCGTATTTACGCCTGACTGTTCTTTTTCAAAAACTCAACGTAACGCCGCAAAAACGCCATGTCTAGCCTTGCCCTAAGGGAATAGACCTATTTAGGTTGAATAGTGGTTTTAGAGGTTTTTGAAACCACAATTAAACTCTACTTTTCTAAAACCATGAATGCCATGAAAGTATCAAAGAATATAAAAAGTATGAACAAAAAAAACACTGAAAAATGCTCTAAAAAATACAAATATCTCTAAAACCTCTAAAAATGTAAGTTTTTCAGACTATTACTAGTAAAAAAATCAGAAAACATCTAAGGGTACACAGGCAGATTCAGGGAGATTAGTCGCCCAGTGGCAAATCTCCTCTTATTCTGGGCGACTAATCTCCCCGAACTGCTTCCCCTGCCTTTCCGCCGGCTAAAATGTAAATCGCCGGGGGGAATGCAGGGGAGGCGGTTCGGGGAGATTAGTCGCCCTGAAGAAGAGGAGATTTGTTGTCGGGCGACTAATCTCCCTGAATCTGCCTGTGTGCCCTGACCCTAAAAGTCCAAATTGATTAAAAATGGTCCAATAGGATTAGTGCAGTTCCCATTGACTTCTGTGGGACCTCGACAGCTCTTACCTGGCGTAGTTTTGTATTAGAGGTTTACCAGGAAAGGAAGGCAATTTCAGGTGCATCATCGGTTCACTATGGGCCCCCTGCAGAGGAAGCAGGCCCGGGACCCCTGAAAGCCACTTAGTCTGCTTTCTCTGTAGTTTCACCACTACACCAAAACACTACAAATTCTCTCACTGATTTGTACAGAACAGCTAACTTTTGTAGCTTGAATACATGGTAGTTTGTAACTAAGTCTTAATTTTACTGCCTATGATGTTTGCTGAACTCGTTTTCTAAAGGGCTTTGTTCCCATTCACTTCAACTGACTTCACAGACTCCATTTGAATGTATAATGTTGGTGTCAAATTCTGACACATTCACTTTTTAAAAACAGAAGCACCAGGACTGTTACTTACTGGAATTTACATGGGGCACCTCAGCATTCACCTCAGTGCTTCAGCTTTATATATATATATATATATATATATATATATATATATATATATATATATATATATATATATATATAGCTTGTTTTTCTGTTAGTATGTTTTTGTGTTAAAGGAGTGGTTCACCTTTAAAGAAAAACTATACCCCCAAAACGAATACTTAATCAACAGATAATTTACATCATATGAAGTGGCATATTAAAGAATCTTACCAAACTGGTCTATATATTTAAGTAAATCTTGCCCTTTTACATCTCTTGCCTTGAGCCACCATTTTGTGATGGTCTGTGTGCTGCCTCAGAGATCACCTGACCAGAAATACTACAACTCTAACTGTAACAGGAAGAAGTGAGGAAGCAAAAGACACAACTCTGTCTGTTAATTGGCTCATGTAACCTAGTTTGTTGGTTTGTTTGTGTGCACCGTGAATTGTACGATCCCAGGGGGCGACTCTTATTTTTTAAAATGGCAATTTTCTATTTATGATTACCCAAAGGCACATACTACTATAAAAGGATATTATTATGAAAATGGTTTATTTACACAAAGCAGGGTTTTACATACGAACTGTTTTATGCAATATCTTTTTATAGAGACCTACATTATTTGGGGTATATTTTTCCTTTAAGTTAACTTTTAGTATGTTATAGAATGGCCAATTCTAATCAACTTTTCAATTGGTCTTCATTATGTATTTTTTTATTGATTTTTAATTATTTGCCTTCTTCTTCTGACTTTTTCCAGCTTTCAAATGGGGGTCACTGACCCCATCTAAAAACACAAGCTCTGTAAGGCTACAGATTTATTGTTAATGCTACTTTTTATTACTCATCTTTCTATTTAGGGTCTCTCGTATTCATATTCCACTCTATTTTTTAAATCATTTAGGAGCCTAGCAACCAATTGCAAATTGTCTCAGAATATCACTCTCTACATCATACTAAAAATTAACTCAAAGGTGAACAATCCCTTTAACACATTTTTATAACGGTGCCCACAGTGTTGCTGGTGGTAGTTAAAATAGTATTAATTATAAGATATTTTTGTTGTTGTTATTGCAAATCCATCTTAAAGAGCTAAGCCCTAGCTAATTGCACACACAAAGAGGGAGGAACATCATTCTGATTGTCCTGTGAACCTTACACATTTTACTAATGTATTCACAAGGCCATAGTGATTTCTTAGCTCAGGTGGTACATTCCAGACACTTTATTAGAAATCATGCATCTATTTTCAGACACATGAATCACTGCCCCCAAATCCTTCTGCATACACAGCTCACTCCGGAGTGTCGCCAAGCTCAATAAACCCTCCCCGGACTCACAGGAATATAAAAATAGAGAAATACTTTTATGTCATCCTCAGTTACATTCCAGTGTTTTAGTTAAAACAACAGAGCCCCTGCCTCTTTGCCTCCCCAGTAAATTTGTGTGGTCCTCTGCTGCACACGTCATTACATTTTGTTAGTACCCAGCAGCTGAAGCTGAACATGTAATTATATTCACTTGGCTGCTTTTGTCTGGACTAATCCTTTGAAAGTAGATTTAGCCAACATTACAAATGTTATGATGCCTCCAATGTTCCTCTCATATTGAAGAATCCGTTCGTTCATCACAAAGGAACAAATCCCCCACAGACTCCATATGACATAATTAGTACTCGAGCATTTCTAGAGGATTAAAACAATTGTCAGCTTTTTATTGTAGAATCACTCTACCGCAATGATAAATGCACATTTTCATACCTTCAATATTTGTATGTCATTCATTTTATCAGTGTGCCCATGGCTGCAAAGAATGCAGCAGGGGGAAAAATATAATTTTATTTTAGTACCTGGTGTTCCAATATGCAGAAACCTACATAAATAAACAACATGTACAGGTTTGTCAATAATGCTTTTAAATTTTATACAGATACATAAACATATTAAAATTATTAAATTCCAAAATGTCTTTAAAACATAGAAGTCCATATTTTCATTTTTACTAGTAATTATATTTAAAAAAAAACACTTCTAGATGTATGTTGGTAGGTTGTTGATCTGCATATTATTATAGGTTTAAAGGGGAGCCAACTGGGCTCTCAGGTTCTCTAAAGTGAGAGCTGGAGAAAGGATTTTTAGAGGAATAGTGCATTAAGGGAGAAGAACAAGTTGATCCAGGGACTAGTCTGAAGATACAAGTTGATCCAGGGACTAGTCCGATTGCCATTTTGGAGTCAGGAAGGAATTTTTTCCCCCTCTGAGGCAAATTGGAGAGACTTCAGATGGGGTTTTTTGCAGTTAGGCAGGTTAAAAAAATTTAAAAGGTTGAACTTGATGGACGTGTGTCTTTTTTCAAACTAACTAAAGGTGGCCATACACGGGCCGATAAAAGCTGCCGATAGACCGAGTCGGCAGCTTATTGGCCGGTGTATGGGGCCCCCCGATGGGCTTCCCCGATCGAGATCTGGCCGAAAGTCGGCCAGATCTCGATCGGATGGGACTAAAAATCCCTTCGGATCTCGGCCGCATCTGTTTATTGATGCGGTCCCGTGATCCGCCCATAAAGCCACCGTAGAATCCGATAGTTCGGCCCTAGGGCCCACGATCGGATCAGCCCGATATTGCCCACCTCAAGGTGGGCATATCAGGGAGAGATCCGCTCATTTGGCGACATCGCCAAACGAGCGGATCTCTCCGTGTATGGCCACCTTTACTATGTAAGGAACGGTTCAATCAATGGGGGGTGCCAAATGTTAGGGTGCTCTTGTTATAAGAAAACGGATCCAGCCTGGGGTTCTTGCAAGCAAGTAATTCTCTTCCTCCCTTCTTTCCTTCTTTTTCTAAAATCCAGCAGCAAGCGTATGTGCAGTAAACAGGCACGGATTATGTTTCCCAGGGTTCGGTAAGACTGGGGATATACAGGAGATTTGATAGATTTTTAAATCTCCTGCACACCAATCCGCATGCTGTAGACGCGATGAGACTTCTGTATGCATGTGCATCCATATGATGGGTGAGGTGGGGGCGATGAGTGGTCCCGGCCTAGGGGCGCCCTATGCATAATATCGGCCCTGGCAGTAAAAATTTCCAGTTAAATTCCAGCTCTTAACTCTATTGCTCATACACACCCACACAAAGAAAGAAGGAAGGAAGAAGATGGCCTGCAAGTACTGGAGCAGTTTTCTGCTAACAGGATCACCGTCCGAGTTACCAGATAAGTCATTACAATCTTTGAGGACTGCTCTAGAATTTGGTAATCCCCATCAATTTGACATTTCCTTCTCCTTTCAGAATATAACCCTGATGATTCTGGAATATTGCTTCCAGCATGCTTTGGCCCTTGATACTTCTGGGAATTGAGCAACAACGTAGTAAAGTGGAGTTGAGCAACAGTGTTTAAATACCATTTTATTTGAAAGGGATATAACACCAGGTTTGGTGCTTGACACTGTGCTCCCATCAAGCCTTGCTCTGTCCTTTCACCCACACTGTTAGCAAGCAGCATCTCTAAAACATGGTGACCATCAGCTGTATAGTTTAGTGTTGCATAACATAAATGCATACCATTCACATAAAAGCTGCCATCTTGCAACATAATAACAGCAGTGTGGCTTCTACATAGACCTTTTCAGAACGGATTAAAGGGGTGGTTCATCTTCAAGTCAACTTCATTTTTAATTTTGTAAATTATTTTTTAATCATTTGTCTTCTTCTTCTATCACCTCTTTCCAGCTGTCAGATAGGGGTCACTGACTTCAGCAGTCAGAAATGTATTGTTGATCATTACTTATTTTTCTATTCAAGCCCTATCCTATTTATCTTCCAGTCTCTCATTTAAACCACTGCCTAGTTGTTCGGATAAACTGGACCCCAACAACCAGATTGCGGTTCAAATGATACACTGGAGATCTGTAGAACAAAAAGCTAAATCATTTAAAATTGGATATATTCATCCTATATACATCCTGTCATGGGAAAACCTGTTTTTGTTTTGTTTTTTTTGTTTTTTTTCAAAAAGCATTAGTAAATAGTACTGCTCCAGCAGAATTCTGCAGTGAAATCAGGTTTTTATAAGACCAAACTGATTTTTTATATATCGTTTTTTGAAATCTGACATGATGCAAGCCATGTCAGTTTCCCAGGTGCCCTCAGTCATATGAATTGTGCTCTGATAAATGTCAGTCACTCTTTACTGCTGCACTGCAAGTTGAGTGATATCAACACCCTCCTCTCCTTTCCCCACAGCAGACCTTGATCAGAACAATGGGAAGGTATCCAAATTACAGCTCCCTGACTTAAGAGCTCCCTGATAGATATCAGAATTGCACTCAGTAGTAAAAATTCAAGTCCCATTGTGACTCCTCCAGTTACATTGAGTAGAAGAAACAATATCATAATCTGAAAGCAGTTCAATCCTGAAGTGCTAAAAGCATAGGATCAGGCGCAATGACCTGAGATGTCTGCCTACACACCAATATTACAGCTAAAAAAACTAGACTTGTTGGTTCAGGAATACAATTTTATACAGCAGAGTGAATTATTTGTAATATAAACAGTATAATTTAGAAATAAAATCTATACCATATCATGAAAGAATCCTTTAAGTAAAAGGTGAAGCACCCAATTTAAAGGGCAAGTCAACCCCAAAATAGACATTTTTCAATATACATTTCAATATACACTGTACATTTATTTTAAAATGTCAGCACTTTAAAAGTTATATGTATTTATATGTTGCAAAAGTCTTAGCTCCCCAGGTCTGTTAATCAGCTGCTTTGTCTTACATTGTATAAATGTGAGGCAGAGAATAGAAACACTGCTTTCAATAGCTTTACATAAACAAATAACTTGAAACCCATAGGAAAAATTGTAATGTATATTGCAAAGCTTAGAATTATGTCTCCATTTATTAGGAAAAAAATGTTTTTTTTTTTGGTTTGACATTCCCTTTAAGTCTGGAGAAAAAAGAAGTGTTAAGCCAAACTGCACTGGGACTCCATAAACACGTACAATACCATCTGTTATACTATTCTATACTAATTTTTAAAAGAACTCCCAAAGCAAAAACAATATTTGAACACATACAAAGTAATTGCAAGGCTTAATAATTCCCAGAATAATATGGCACGGAATATGTCAGAGGCTTTGAAAGCATAAAGTTACTCCACAGGTATATTTTTACACTGTAGCTTACTGAAGAACTTGGCTGGTCAGAGAGCATTCTACCTCCAAGCAAAGCACAAGCATTCACAAGTCGTTTCAGGAGTTTGTTTTTTTTTTCCAAAGGAAACTTATTTTGGTTGTTATTTTTATGTTGCTGATCAGGCACCTTTTTTATACATTCTAACATGCACGTTTCCAACTAAAAAAGGAACACACGTGCCATAGGATGTTCTTGGGCTTGGAAGATCTGTGGTTGTCCAGGCAAATACAACACTGCATGGGTGCTGTTGAACCCATGCAGTGTTGTATTTGCCTGGACAGCCACAGCTTTTATGTATTCATGTGTGTGTGTCTTTTCAAAGGCTGCCCTATGGCACACAGTAAGGGTAGGTTTGGACTGCATCCCCTGATACTGCACTGTGCACCTCACCCCAGATACACAGTCATTCCCCCCATAAGTAGTGCTCCATGTATGAGCAGTAAAGGTGCAATCTTGCCCCCCAGTGTGTGACATAAGCCTAAAGCACTGTGGGATGGCCACAGAATACTGACCACAATTTGAAGCTCTGTGAAAGGTTCTTGAACCACCATTCTCACCTAAAAATGCATCATTATCGATTTCGGGTGATAAACATAGGGTGATCATGACTGTTTATAGCAGTGATCAAGATGCCTCTTGTTTTATTGCACCATATTAACTTCAGCAACAAAAAGTAATTTAATGCAGAACTGTTCTAAAACTAAATAAAGTGGCTTCATTTCTTTATGCAAAGATAGACTTTTTTCTGCTTGCTGGGCAGAACATCAGTAATTAGTAAGTGTGACCTAATTTCCTCCAAACTGTCTCTCGCATCTTACACCACGGCATTTTCTTCCACACTACATTAAACATTCTTAACGGCTGCCCAATATTAAATGTCATATCTGCTAGGGACTCGGCTGTTTCCCTTCTTCCAGAATAAATTCTAATAGCAGAATATTGCATTCAAAATGGTGCAATTGCAGAATTATTAACTGCGGTGTAATAACCGGGGGGGGGGGGTTTGCAATAAATGCAATAATAATTAGAATTGATAGACCAACCTTTTTTGTGTCATCAAAGCATAGGGAATAATCATTTACAAACATTAATTAAAGGGACATACGCACCTCTGTAAATAAAATGCATAGTTTTGTCCACTGAAAATCATCCCGATAAAATTTCAGTCATTTTGTGATCTACTGTGCAATGCCAATAGGTACACTATACTCCTTTTTTTGTCTTTGGTAATTATTATAAATAAAGAAGGGAAAGTATGATCCTCTTGCATTAGCTGGTCTCCTATTTGATCAAACACTTTTGGATTTTAGAATTTTTGAATTTGTATCTATGGGCTGGTGGATCACAGACTTGTGCTTGAAACCTTATTAATTTTACTTGGGTGAAACAACACTGTTTTAGATGATTTATGTCCCCTGTAATCAATGCACAAGAAGATCACTGGCACTACAGTATAAGGAAGGCTAGGGACAAATTACTCCATCCTATGTGTAAATGAGATAGTCATTGTCAATCGGGTTAAGAGTCTTATTAATACTAACCACCCCCCAAAAAATAACTTTCAGCAAATGTTACTCTCACTGCAATATTCAATATATATCTAAAATATAGCAGTAGAAAATAATGTATTTATGCCTAGAATAGTAGGAATTCACTGGTACTAGGCACTGCACAATCACAAATAACAAATATACTTTATAGTTTAAATCTGGTCTTTGGCTGTAAACTTTACTTTATAGGAAGTGCTAGGAAGGTGCAACACCATGCATTTCCTGCAGGATGACAATACATGTTGATGGCAAGCTTTAACCACAGTGTATTATTCAGGCCAAATAATTAATAATAAGAGAATTAATAATAGAGAATGACACATTAGATAGATAGATAGATAGATAGATAGATAGATAGATGATAGACAGACAGACAGACAGACAGACAGACAGACAGACAGACAGACAGATAGATAGATAGATAGATAGATAGACAGGCAGACGGAAAGACGGAAAGACAGACAGACAGACAGACAGATAGACAGATAGACAGGTAGATGCGATGATAGATAGATAGATAGATAGATAGATAGATAGATAGATAGATAGATAGATAGATAGATAGATAGATAGATAGATAGATAGATAGATAGATAGATGATAGACAGACAGACAGACAGACAGACAGACAGACAGACAGACAGACAGACAGATAGATAGATAGATAGATAGATAGATAGATAGATAGATAGATAGATAGATAGAGTAGATAGACAGACAGGCAGGCAGACGGAAAGACGGACAGACAGACAGACAGATAGACAGATAGACAGACAGACAGGTAGATGCGAAAAAGATAGCTACAGAGAGAGAGAGAAAGATAAATAATAGATGATAGGTAGATAGACAAACAGACAGACAGACTGACAGACAGATAGATAGATAGATAGATAGATAGATAGATAGATGATAGATAGATAGATAGATAGATAGATAGATAGATAGATAGATAGACAGACAGATAGATGAGAAATAGATAGCTAGAGAGAGAGAGTGAGATAAATAATAGATGTCATTCCAGCACTCTTTCCTGCCCATGCAAAATTTTCAAATAAAATAGAAAAGAACATTTAAAATGTTATTAAATACATAAATTCTGAAAAACAAATGCCACAGAAAATGGAATACAATATTTACTTGGATTTACAGAAAGCACCGATCCAAGGCAGAGTTACAAATACTTGAAGATTTTGATTGAATTGTGCAACATATCCATGTAAGCAATTACAAACTGCAGCTTTTGCAGGATTACATCACACATTGCCTTTATCCAATCAAAAACATTCGCCATTGGTGAAATAGTTTTGCAAAACCACCACAATATTTTCGCCATGATAAAGTGTAGTAACAAAACAGCCACAGACCCCATTGTATTTTGTGAAAAACTGCCCATAGACTAACTTATTCTGTGCTGAAAAAGATGCCATGAAAAACAAGTTGCCAGGGGAAAAGTCTCCCCTGGCAAAGTCCATAGACTACAATGTATTTTGGGAGGAAAAAGTCAACACGAAAAAAGTCTCAGTTGAAAAATGCCCATCAATGTGTTTTTTCAACTTTCACTGCTTCACAAATCTTTCAGGGAAACAGGACAGATTTGTTCCACAAAGGGGCTAATGTTGTGATACATAGGCTAATGTTTTGATACTATTTAGCCACTTAAATAGAAATAAGAGACACTCAGGGGCACATTTACTAAGCTCGATTGAAGGATTCGAATGAAAACAACTTCGAATAATTTTTTTGGGTACTTCGACCATCGAATAGGCTACTAAGACCTTCGACTTCGTTTCGAACGATTCGACCATTCAAGAGTCGAAGTACTGTCTCTTTAAAAAAAACTTTGACTACATACTTCGGCAGTTTAAACGTACCGAGTTACAATGTTAGCCTATGGGGACCTTCCCCAGCACTTTTCTTACATTTTTTTGATTGAAGACAAATCCTTCGATCGATCACTAAAAATCCTTTGATCGAAGGATTTGCGCTAAATCCTTTGAATACAATATTCGAATTCGAAGGATTTAACTTCAAGGGTCGAATTTGAGGGTTTATTAATCCTCGAAATTTGACCATTGATAAATCGGCCCCTCAGTTATGGATTAAATTTGTTAATACGATAGTAGTGTCAAAACTTGTCAAATTTGGGCTTGGTTTGTTGATATTTTAAGTAAAAGTACATTTTAATTCATATTCACAGCTTTTAAAATATCTAGTGATGGGCGAATTTATTCGCCAGGCGCGAATTCGCGAAACGCCCGCGAAAATTTGCGAAAAAATTCAAAAAGGGCGCCGGCGTCAAAAACGGGCACCAGCGTCAAAAACGAGACGCCGGCGCTGTTTCGCAAATTTTACGCCATTTCCCGAAATTCGCGAATTGTGCGGCGAAACGGCGCAAATTCGCCCATCACTAAAAATATCCTGTTAATAAGAACAGTGCATTCTACAGCTCAACTGAATTAAAAGTAACATGAAGAAACCTTTAGATCAACAGATCTCTGTTTGCGGTTTGACTTTATCCATATCAGCACTGAACAAAAATTCTTAACAGCATACAGGTATGAGACCTGTTATCTGGAAAGCTCCGAATTATGGAAAGGCCATTTCCGACTCCCTTTTATCCAAATAATTCAAATTTTTCTAAAAATTATTTTCTTTTTTTTCTGTAATAATAAAACAGTACCTTGTACATGATCCTAATTCGGATGTAATTAATCCTTTTTGGAAGCAAAAATAGCTTATTTGGTTTATTTAATGTATACTGATTTTCTAGTAGACTAAGGGGGTTATTTATCAAAGTCTGAATTTATCTCAATATTTTCTGAAATACAACTTCGACCAAATCCGCACGGGTTTTTTTCGACTTATTTATGGATTCATTTTCCCAAAAATTCTGTTTGCAGGAAAAAATCCAAAAAAATCGTGAAAAATACGAATTTTACTAATTTTTTGGAATATTCACCCGAAAACCCTGAAAACTTCGGATTATTGAACGAAACGCAGCACAGATCAAAAATTATTTTTGACTTTTCCCATTGACTTATATGCAACTTCAGCAGGTCTGAGATGGCGGATTTTCGGATTCTGACTTTTTCCATCAACGGGGTATAATAAATTTAGAAAAATTTGTGATTTTTTATTCACGAAAAATTCAGATTTAATACAAAAAAAACATGAATTTTTCAGGTTTTTGGCATTTGGAGTTTAGTAAATAACCCCCTAATGGTGTGAAGATCCAAATTACAGAAAGATCCTTTATCCAGAAAACCCCAGGGTCCAAGCATTCTGGATAACAGGACCCATACCTGTATAACCAATGTATCCAAAATAACTTTGCATATATATAAATGAAGGGGCCCGGCTTAACCCCATAGGACGCTTCATTTTGTAAACTGCAAGTGAGTAAACCCTAACAATCAATTTGTCATAAAGTCATTCCTCTTCATTTGGATATTACATTTAAAATACTGATTTATAAAGATGAAATAATTGTGAATAATAAATATTATACAAAACTGGCGTCAATGTGTTCCATGACACAGCATGGGCAGTGTTTATATAGAATACGTAGATGTTCCATTAAAATGTAATCAGCGTTCATCAGCGCAAATATCTATATAACAACAATATTATCAAGTGTGTGTGCCATTATTCCAATAATCATCTCAGAGTCAGTGCAAGTCTTTTTCTATAGTTGTTCATCCATCAAGCAAAGAAAAAAATAAAATACATAAGAAGCATAAAATCCTACCATTGTGATGCTTTTGCCTTGAGCCAAGTGCCAATCCATCTGAAACAATGGCACCTGACTTTTATAGTGTCAGGCAAGAGCAAAGCATGATTGTTCCAATTTTAGACAAAACATGTAAGCCTGGAAAAGTTTAGTAATAGTATCTGAGAATTATCCCAGGCATCTGTTTGTGCTGCCCATTGTTTTCAGAGAAATTTTACTTGGTTGTAGGAAGCTCTTTTAACAGCAGTCCTGCTGGATTGCAAGTCTTGTATGGAATTCAGGCAACCATTCAAAGGCCTTATGTGATTTAATGGATGTTCTTATGATGATCTTTTTGAATACCAGCATCGTGATGCGACATTCATGGGTATATAAATTTGAAGGCCTAAACATTTCATTTGAATGTAGCCTTGGCACTTTCAGAGTGAAGGTATTAAAGTACTGCAAGTTATTCCATTAAGGATGGACCTTTATAATGCTTTTTGGGATACAGTTACAGGACACCTGATAAAAAGTCATGATATATACTTGGAAAACTATTTTAAGAGCTATAGGATAGAACTTACTGTAGGTAAGATCTATTAGCCCTTTGCTGACAAGTTCTATGATTACAAATGAAAGGCTAAATGGGTTTCCTCGAGAACGTATAAAAATAGCTACCAATGTCTTCCTAGTGCACAACAGTTAGAGGTCAGGCTAATTGAAACACAATGAAAAAGAAACCTTTTGTTACAAGATGAAGGTATTGTTGAAGGGGAAAGCATTATAACATTGACAGCCCTACGCAGTATAGAAAAGTGCCTTTGAAAACATATTTTCCCTTTTTATTATTGTGTCCTCCAGGCTTGCCTTTATAATCCCTGGTCAAATTTCTTCAACTTTCTAACCTGGGTTTAAAACAATCCGTTTTAGGACTCATATCAGAGTGTTACACTGAATCAGTTGTATATTACATAGACCAATTCATCATTACATACACAATTTCTTCCGGTAATTAATAAATTGTATTTTAGAACCCTATCGTAATATATCCCAGTTCATAAATAGCAGTCCAAATTGATGTCATAAACTGTTAAAAACATCAAGGAAGCTATACAATATGTGAGCCTGCTATTTATCTTGTAAGGCAGTAATATTTCCACAATTTCACATCAGGACTTGTTCCAGGAGAACAAAAACACTGTCTGGGGACAACATTGTTACAACATTGTTATTGGTCAAAATAGCCCCTAAATCATTCATATGTTCTCCAATAGCATCATAGTTGATGTGCAAGATTCCTGTCCTTTTTGATTTATTTATTTATTTATTTTTGTTACTTAGGATCATAGGATCATAAGTGTTGATCTGGGCACTCTCCTCTCAAGTGAGGAGGATTAAGCCTGTGAGGTCAATGTTTTGGCTGTGACAATCTCTCTCCAATTAAAGTTAAAGGAAAACTATACCCCCAAAATGAATACTTAGGGGCACATATACTTAGCTCGAGTGAAGGATCAGAATGAAAAATACTTCGAATTTCAAAGTATTTTTTTGGCTACTTCAACCATTGAATTGGCTACTTCGACCTTCGACTACGACTTCAACTTCGAATCGAACGATTCGAACTAAAAATCGTTCGACTGTTCGACCATTCGATAGTCGAAGTACTGTCTCTTTAAAAAAAACTTTGACCACCTACTTTGTCACCTAAAACCTACCAAGCACCAATATTAGCCTATGGGGAAGGTCCCCATAAGCTTTCTAAGCTTTTTTTGATCGAAGGAAAATCCTTCGATCGATGGATTAAAATCCTTCGAAACGTTCGATTAGAAGGATTTAATCGTTCGATCGAACGGTTTTTCCTTCGATCGTTCGCTCAAAGCATTTGCGGTAAATCCTTCGATATTCGAAGTCAAAGGATTTTACTTCGAGGGTCGAATATTGAGGGTTAATTAAATTTATCGGGCTTGTTTATAAAAAATCTAATTTGCGAGTTTTTTTCTACTACGAATAAACTCACAATTAGTGATGGGTGAATCTGTGTTGTAAAAAAATTGCAAATTCAATGGGAGTGAAGTCAATGGGCGTCAAAATAATTTTGACGTGAGCGACAAATTTTATAAGCGTGACTATTTTGTCCAAATGCATTAAAGTCAATGGGCTTCTGAATAATTCTGATTTTTTTGTTTCTCGCTGGTTTTAAAGATATAAAGAATTGCATAGATATTAAATTACTAATTAAACAGGGGCCATGGAATGTGCATTGCTCAAAACCTCCTCTTTGTATGTAGTGCTAACTCACACAGGAGTTCAGCAAATTCATAATAATCCAATAAAAAATCTATGGACAGTATTACTAATTGCAAACCTATAATTAGTATTTCAGATATGTACAGTATGCTGTCAATTCTACTTTCCTCACAAATACTTCTTGAAAAACCCTCTAATATTAAAAAATGGAAATAAATTTGTTGTCATGTAAAATGATTGATCGGTATGATACCTCAATTTTATTTAAATTGTATATTAAAATTCCATTTCTTAAAGTCTTTCTTTTACAGTAAGCCTCTTCCATATTCAAATAAATATATGATCTTTATCCCCTGGGAGACTGATAGATATGATAATTTTTGGGTTGTTACAAAATTTTCAATCTTCCCAGCCGTCCCATTAAGTGCATTTTAGATGTAACTGCAGCGATTCATTGCAATATTATCATTAAGAGTAATTTTGTAGCTCAATTTTTGCCCATTAACTCGGCACTGTAGATAAATTCCCCAGTGTTTTTTTAAACTAGTATTTTCCATCTGAATATACAGGAGCGATTTTCTCTGAAACACAAATGCATGGGACTTGGCAAACAAGTTACAACAACAGGAAGATGATTAACATTTTTTCTAGACCGTTTTTGTTCAAAAAATATAAAAAGAAAAATGTTGTGATATGAAAATGAATCTGGTTAAAATACTAATGAATATTCCATCAAATTAAAAGTGGGAGCATGGTCACAATAGCATTGCTCCAGTGATGAACCATTCAGCAAACAGTTGGTTCGGTGGACAGGGGTGGAAGTCCTATACCACAAATGATGTATCTAGCAGCTCATAGGCTTTGTTTTTTTTAAACCAATAAAACACTCGAATCAATCTTATTTTAATCTACTTCAATGGTTCCTATCCAATGAAACTGATGAAGTTGGTGGCTGACTGGTAAATGCCACTAGGAAGTCCCAATGCCATGGCTTCACGTTCAAGCACCTCAGCTAATACATAAAAAGGAAAAAATCACTAGGGGGGTTATTGTCAGGGAGCCGGGAGCTCCCTCCAGGGAGGTAGTCAGGATCAAGGAGGAAGCCCTCTTGAGGGAACAAGGTCGCGGTGTCCAAAGGGTTAATCAAAGAATAGTCAGGATCCAGGCAAGAGTTCACAGGCAGGTAGATATCAACAAAGTCCAGGCAAAGGGTCAGGAAACAGGTCAGGAACAAGATTAGGCAATAAGGCACACAGGAAACCCAGGATACACTTTAGGGAAGTAATCCTATTCTTGGGCGCCATTCTGGCGTCTAGATGGAGTTTTTATTTGAATTTGGCGCCATTGACGTCATTGACGTCCTTGCACCGACGTCGGCGCATTGACGTCATCGCGCCGGCGCCGCTTACCCACGTGGCGGCCATGGGCGCCGCCATTTTGGGAGCGACGCCGGCAGGAGAGGACGCGCCGCCCGGAGCTCCTGGACCTACTCCGGGCGGCGATCGCGACAGTACCCCCCCCCCCTCACGGGGGGCCTCCGGACCACCAGGACTTGGCTTCTGGGGAAATTTGGAGTGGAACTCCCTCACCAGACGAGGAGCATGGACATCAGAGCGTCCCTCCCAGGAACATTCTTCAGGGCCAAAGCCTTTCCACTTGATGAGGTACTGAAGAGATCCCCTGGAGATTCTGGAGTCAAGGATCTTCTCCACTTCATATTCTTGTTGACCATCCACAGAGATAGTAGGAGGAGGAGGCTGGGCAACAGAAAAGCGGTTGGAGGTAGCGGGTTTCACCAAGGAGACATGAAACACGTTGGGAATTCGCATCTCAGGGGGAAGCTGAAGTCTGACAGCCACAGGATTGATCACCTCCAGGATGGAAAAAGGACCTACGAACCTCGGACCCAACTTAGGAGATGGTACCTTCAACCGAATGTTCCTGGAAGACAACCAGACTTTATCACCGACCTTGTAGGGAGGAGAGGGTCTACGTCTACGATCTGCAAATGTCTTATGAACCAGAGCACTCTTCTCCAGGTTGGACTTGGTTGCCGCCCAAATAGCAGACATGTGGGCTGCATGGTCATCAGCGGCCGGAACATCGGACAACACAAAGTCTTGTGGGAAGGCTTGAGGATGTTGACCATACACCGACATAAATGGGGACCTTCCAGTGGAAGTGTGGCAGGCATTGTTATGAGCAAATTCCGCCCACGGGAGAAGATCAGACCAATCATCTTGACAAAGGGAAACATGGTTTCTCAAGAACTGTTCCAAGGCTTGGTTCACTCGTTCAGCCGCTCCATTCGTCTGGGGATGATAAGATGAGGAGAACTGAAGATTAATACCCAGATCTTTGCACAGGGAACGCCAGAATTTTGCAGTGAATTGGGACCCTCTGTCAGAAACGATCTCGGCCGGGAAGCCATGCAGGCGAAAAATAAACTGGATGAACAACTGTGACAACTCCACTGCAGATGGAAGCTTCCGTAGAGGAATGAAGTGGGCCATCTTAATGAAGCGGTCAATGACAACCCAGATCACGGTGTTCCCACTGGAGGGAGGAAGTTCAACAATGAAGTCCATTGCCAAATGCGTCCAAGGATGAGAGGGAACAGGCAACGGCTGTAGTAACCCGCTAGGGTGAGAATGGCTAGACTTGGAAGTGGCACAAACGGTACAAGCAGCAACAAAGTCTTTGACATCTTTACAAATAGTCGGCCACCAGACTAGACGTGGTAAAAGTTCAAGAGTCCTAGCAGGACCAGGATGTCCCGCCTGCTTGGAACTATGAGTCTGTTGCAGGATAGGCAGACGAAGTTCAGGAGGTACGAATGCCATTCCAATGGGAGTATCAGGAGGGGCAGCAGATTGACTAGCCAGGATTTGATCAGCAAATTGAGGGTACAAAGAGGCGATGATCTTGACAGGAGGAATAATAGGCTCTAGTCTTTCAGGAGTACGATCCACCGGAGTGAAACTTCGAGACAGAGCATCGGCTTTCCGATTCTTGGAGCCAGGGCGAAAAGTCAAGACAAAGTTAAATCGAGAGAAGAAGAGAAACCACCTTGCTTGTCTGGGATTCAGCCTCTTGAGAGATTGGATAAACTCAAGATTTTTATGATCCGTGTAGATCGTGACTGGGATCAAGGAACCTTCAAGGAGGTGACGCCACTCTTCTAAGGCAAGCTTAACAGCCAGGAGTTCTCGATTTCCTACATCATAATTTTGTTCAGCAGGGGAGAATTTTTTAGAGAAATATGCACATGGGTGCAGTTTCCCATCAGAGGGATGTCTTTGGGACAGGATAGCTCCAGCTCCAACTTCAGAAGCATCTACCTCGATGAAGAAAGGTAACTCCGGATCAGGATGGCGGAGAACCGAAGCAGAAGTGAAGGCATCCTTCAAGGACTGAAAAGCTTCTATAGCGGGCGGGGGCCATGAGCTGGGTTTACCCCCTTTTCTGATGAGGGCCAGGATAGGAGCAATACGAGAAGAGAATCCCTTTATGAACTGCCGGTAGTAATTGGCAAAACCAATGAATCTCTGGATTGCCTTAGTGCTCAACGGTAGGGGCTGTCACGTAACGTGTGACGTATGACCAACTAGCACACACCGGGAAATACCACACCTTTAAGAGGGGTTTACACAGGGGTTTATTTCCGATATACAACAAACAGTAGATCAGGAACACGGCATTAGCATGTGAACTCCCCCAAGTCCCAAAACACTCCTGGTCCGAAATAAAGAGCCTCCCTTGGAGCAATCCACTCCAAGATGCACACGCCCTCCAGGCCAATCCAAATCCAAAGTCAGGGAGTTCCTTTGGGCAATTTCAAAGGGGTAAGGAGCAAAGTGCCTTTGGGTGAATCCACAGAATAACCATACCTCGAGGGGATCCAGGTATAAACAGTCCTCTGGGAGGTAGGGAGATCCAAACTGTTGGAGGGAGTCTTCTTGCCTCAGCTAGGATAAACTCCAAGGAACCGCAGAGGAGGGTGACCTGCCGCAGCCAGGTTACACCCCAGACGAACAACAACCCCTCTCCCCCCTTCCCCCTGGTATTTATACCCTGCATCTGGTGACCCTGCCCTTTTCCCCACCCCCTAGGGTTGATTGGCTGGGAGGCCGGCCCTGCTTCTGGTTAACCCCACCCAAGCAGGTCTGATTGGCAGGGGCCCTGCAGCATCATGAGGGGAGGGGGAAATACCTTGGAGGGGTTTGTCCAGCTCTTCTGGAGGGCAATCCTGGGAGCTCCTTTGTTTCAAGCTTTTTGGCGGGAAAGTAGAACAAAGAACCACCATCTTGGATTGTATGTGTACTAGTCAGTAAACTATGGGTAAAATGGGGCCAGTAGAAGGGGGTTTTGGTCACATTTCTCCCTCCTGGGAACAAGTGGTTTCTCTGGGGCTCCCCACTCTTAGGGAGAGCCTCAGGAACCACTGCTGGTTTCTTAGTCCTCCTGTCGGGAGAGGCCATCTGCATTGTGATGCTCTTTTCTCCTCCTGTGCTGAATGGTGAAGTTATACTGTTGAAGCAGGAGGCTCCATCTCAGCAGTTTTCCATTGACTCCTGAAACTCTCTGTAACCAACTGAGTGGGTTGTGGTCTGTAACAACAGTAAATTCCCTGCCATACAGATAGGGCTGCAACTTCTGTAAGGCCCATACAATTGCCAGGCACTCTTTTTCAATAGTGGCATAGGCAGCCTCTCGAGGGAGCAGCTTTCTGCTCAGGTAGGCAATTGGATGCTCCTCCCCATGGCCATTAACTTGGGAAAGTACAGCACCAAGGCCAAAATTGGAAGCATCCGTTTGCAGAAGGAAGCGTCGTGAGAAGTCTGGGGCAGCCAGCACAGGGGAGTTAGCCAGGGCTTGTTTGAGAGTGTTCATGGCTGATTCACATTCTGGGGTCCACACAATGGTTCGAGAACACTTGCGGCTTGTCAGATCTGTCAAGGGTTTTGCAATAGTACTATAGTTAGCAATAAATTTACGATAATAACCTGCAGTTCCTAAGAAGGCTAATACCTGCTTCTGGGTTTTAGGTATAGGCCACTGGCAAATTGCCTCCACTTTAGCAGGGTCAGGGCGGAGCTGACCACTCCCAACTCTGTGTCCTAAGTACTGTACCTCGGCCATAGCTAGGTGGCACTTTTCTGCCTTAAGGGTGAGCCCAGCATTCTGAATTTGTGTCAGCACTCGCTGGAGGTGCTGCATGTGCTCCTCCCAGGTCTGGCTAAAGACAGCTATGTCATCCAGATATGCCTGGGCAAAGTCCTGCATTCCGTCCAGCAGCCTGTTCACAAGACGCTGAAACGTGGCGGGGGCGTTTTTCATGCCAAATGGCATTACTGTGAACTGAAACAGACCAAATGGGGTGATGAAGGCTGACTTTTCCTGGGCACTAGGGGCAAGGGGAATTTGCCAGTAACCACGGCTGAGATCCAGGGTAGTTAAATATTTAGCATTTACCAGCCTATCTAATAGCTCATCTACCCTGGGCATTGGGTAAGCGTCGGTGGTTGTCACGTCATTGAGTCTCCTATAGTCCACACAGAATCGGGTACTCCCATCCTTCTTGGGCACCAGCACCACAGGGGAAGCCCACGGACTATGGGAAGGAGTAATAATCCCAAGGGCCAGCATCTCGTCTATTTGACTTTTCACCTCGGGCCGAACAGCTTCAGCCACTCGATAAGCAGGACTACGCACAGGTAACTGAGTTCCTGTGTCTACTTTATGTTCAGCCCAGTGGGTGCAACCTGGGTTGGCAGAAAACATGGGAGAAAAGGAATGCAAAATTTGACAAAGCTGGTCTTGTTGAGATGGGGTAAGGTGGTGACTTATGGTGACTGAGTCTATACCCTTGGCTGGAGTGACCTCTCCAATAAGGTTGGGGAGTGGGGGGTCATCTGTATCTTCAGTTGGGAGACTACAGATGGCACTAACAATATCCTCTCTTACGTGATAGGGCTTCATCATATTTATGTGGATAGTCTTATAGTGGGATGGATCATCGGGAGGGGTTACCACATATGTTGTATCATGAAGCTTATGGGTCACCACATAGGGTCCTTCCCACGCAGCCTGGAGCTTATCATGCCGTGTGGGAACTAGGAGGAGCACCTTGTCTCCTTCCACAAACCTGCGCTCCCTGGCCTTACGGTCATACCACACCTTCTGCCTTTGCTGAGCTGCAGAGAGGTGGTTATGTGCCAGGCTGATCATTTGTTCCAGACGCTGGCGGAATTTTAACACATAGGGGATGACGGGGACCTCTTGGGATTGTGGGGCCCCCTCCCAATATTCACAGAGTAAATCTAAGGGGCCACGGACCCTCCGACCATACAGCAGTTCAAAGGGAGAGAATCCTGTGGATTCTTGGGGAACTTCTCGATAGGCAAACAGCAAATGGGGTAAATAACGCTCCCAGTCCTTCTCACCCGATTCCACAAAGGTCCGTAGCATGGACTTTAGTGTCCCATTAAATCTCTCACAAAGACCATTTGTCTGTGGGTGGTATGGGGATGAGTGGATAGGCCTGACCCCACAACGCTGCCACAGGCATTGAAGCAATTGGGATGTAAACTGGGGCCCTTGGTCTGACAAGATTTCACTAGGGAAGCCCACCCGTCTGAAAATCTGGATTAGGGCGTCAGCCACTGTAGGAGCATCAATTTTACGCAGGGCTACCGCTTCTGGGTATCGGGTGGCATAATCAACTACAGTGAGAATATACTGTTTCCCAGAACGGCTTGGCCGGCTGAGGGGCCCAATAAGATCAACTGCCACCCGTTGGAAGGGCTCACTAATGATGGGCAAGGGACAAAGGGGAAACCTGGGTTTGTCATTTGCCCTGCCAGTCCTCTGACAGCTGTCACATGTGCGGCAGTACCGTGTCACTTCCTGAGAGACACCAGGCCAGTAGAAATTTTGGGTTAAACGGTGTTGGGTGCGGGTAACGCCCTGGTGTCCTGCTAGGGGAATCTCATGTGCCATATGAAGAAGCTGGGCGCGGTAACTCTGAGGCACTATAAGTTGGCGGTAACACTTCCATGGCTGGTCAGGGTCCCCCTTCACAATCCTATAGAGTAACCCATGCTCCCACACAATCTGTTCCCCCCGCTCATTAGGGGGTTTTCCTGCCTCACTTCGCATACGCTCTAAAGTTGGGTCAGTGTGTTGATCTTCCCTAAAGGTAGTGGGGTGGAGTAAGTCAAGGGAAGGGGGTCTGTCACAGTCAGCCGCAGGTTCTCTTACCTTTTGTGCTGCATCTGTAGCTTCAAGCCTGGTTCCATTCATATCTCGGGAGAGGCTGCATTGAATATGGCCCACATCATTGCCAAGGAGGATCTCAGCAGGCAGTTGTCGCAATATCCCCACTTGGTGGGTGAATGGTCCATCTCCTAGATCCAAGGTGACTTGTGCTATTGGTATGTCTTGTTTGTGCCCACCAGCCAGAACAATGCGGGCAGCTTTACCAGGAACCACTGCATCTGCAGGGACAATATGGGGCTCCACTAGGGAAATACAAGATCCTGAATCCAGGAATCCTTCTACCTGTCTCCCATTGACCAGGACAGGAAGTACATGCTTTCTTGGCTGGCCATTGTTTCCCCAGCCCATCCCCATGACAATGTATTCCTCTGATACTACCTCTCTTGGGCTGGATGTGGCAACCGCTGTGTCAGTGGTATGCTGTCGCACGGTCTGGATAACCTGCTGGCGGATATTGGGTTCTGGTGAAGAGATAGCAGCAATCGGTCGGGGAGCAGGGAGCTTTCCTGTGGGCCCTGATGGGGTAGGGCGGAGATTCAAAGGGCATGCTGAAAATAAATGGGTCAGAGATCCACAACGAAAACAGGTCCGGGGTGGGGCTGCACGAATAGGTGCTGAGGGGGTACGATTAGATATAGGGTTGGACCGTGGAGGCTGTGGACGGTCTAGGCCACGGGAGTTAACCAGTGCCCCTGTAGCAAGGTTAAGGGGGCGGGCCTGAATACGGTTTTCCACATACTCATCAGCTAGCTGGGTAGCCTCCTGTAGGGTATGTGGCTTACGGTCACTTACCCACTCCCTCACCTCACAGGGACACCTCTCAAGGAACTGTTCTTTAAGAATGAGCTGGCACAAGTCTTCCAGTGTGAAGGTCTGGTTACCACGTATCCAATAGCGGAATGCCCTTTGCAGCTTACTGCCAAAGTCCTGATAGGTGTCCTGAGTAGTTTTAAGCAGGTTGCGGAAAGTCCTCCGGTAGGAGTCAGGCGTAATGGAGTAGCTGGCTAGAAGAATGCGCTGTACTTCCCCATAATCTGCCCGTTGGGGATATGGTATTTCCTGGTAAACTTCATTAGCTTTACCAGTGAGCTTACCAGCCAGCACGAGAACCCACTCATCCTGAGGGACCCGGTGGTCCTCACACAAGGCCTCAAAAGAGCGCAGGAAGCTGTCTATGCTCTGCTTAGACTCATCAAAGGCAGGGAAGGCAGCATGAGTCAGTTTCACAACTGGCTGTCGTGCAATGGTTGGGCCTGCTGTGGGCCCAGAACTCAAGTTCCTAGGCTGATTTCCCTGTATAGTTAGGCGCAATACCTCTAGCCGTTCTGCTGGGGTCAGCCCTGGACCAATAGCAGCAAGGTGTTTTTGAAACAAGGTAACGGTGTTGTCTTCAGGTTCCCCAGCTGCATCTTGGTGCAAATTATAGTTTTCTTCTCCCTCCTCAGGGGTTTCTGGGTCACCCTGGGCATCACCTTCCTGGGTAGGTAGAGCATGGGGTGTGAGAAGTTCTATGAGTTCCTGTCTCCGCTTTCCCACTGTGTCAATACCCCATGTGTGGCAGAGCCTTTGCAGCGTTGGTAGCCTGAGCTCAGTAATCTCCTGAGCTGTAAGGTTTGCAAAGTTCCCTGATGTGCTAGTTTCCATTATCCGCACCGCTTGCCACCAGAAATGTCACGTAACGTGTGACGTATGACCAACTAGCACACACCGGGAAATACCACACCTTTAAGAGGGGTTTACACAGGGGTTTATTTCCGATATACAACAAACAGTAGATCAGGAACACGGCATTAGCATGTGAACTCCCCCAAGTCCCAAAACACTCCTGGTCCGAAATAAAGAGCCTCCCTTGGAGCAATCCACTCCAAGATGCACACGCCCTCCAGGCCAATCCAAATCCAAAGTCAGGGAGTTCCTTTGGGCAATTTCAAAGGGGTAAGGAGCAAAGTGCCTTTGGGTGAATCCACAGAATAACCATACCTCGAGGGGATCCAGGTATAAACAGTCCTCTGGGAGGTAGGGAGATCCAAACTGTTGGAGGGAGTCTTCTTGCCTCAGCTAGGATAAACTCCAAGGAACCGCAGAGGAGGGTGACCTGCCGCAGCCAGGTTACACCCCAGACGAACAACAACCCCTCTCCCCCCTTCCCCCTGGTATTTATACCCTGCATCTGGTGACCCTGCCCTTTTCCCCACCCCCTAGGGTTGATTGGCTGGGAGGCCGGCCCTGCTTCTGGTTAACCCCACCCAAGCAGGTCTGATTGGCAGGGGCCCTGCAGCATCATGAGGGGAGGGGGAAATACCTTGGAGGGGTTTGTCCAGCTCTTCTGGAGGGCAATCCTGGGAGCTCCTTTGTTTCAAGCTTTTTGGCGGGAAAGTAGAACAAAGAACCACCATCTTGGATTGTATGTGTACTAGTCAGTAAACTATGGGTAAAATGGGGCCAGTAGAAGGGGGTTTTGGTCACAGGGGCCACTCTTGAATTGCAGACACTTTCACAGGATCCATTTCGAAACCCTCTGGGGAGATGATATAACCCAGAAAAGGGATCTTGGACACTTCAAACACACATTTCTCCAGTTTGGCAAAGAGAGAGTTCTTCCTCAAACGAGAGAGTATTTCCTTCACCTGGGAACGATGGCTTGAAAGGTCCTTGGAGAAAATCAGGATGTCGTCAAGGTACACGACCACAAACTTTCCCAAGAGATCCCGGAAAATGTCGTTCACGAATTCTTGAAAGACAGCGGGGGCATTGCAGAGACCAAAAGGCATTACGAGGTACTCATAGTGCCCATCCCGAGTGTTAAATGCTGTCTTCCATTCGTCACCTTCCCGGATGCGGATAAGGTTATACACCCCACGGAGATCCAACTTAGTGAAGATTTTAGCCCCCTTCAGTTGGTCAAAGAGTTCGGCAATCAAGGGCAAGGGATACCGGTTCTTAACCGTAATTTTATTAAGACCCCGGTAGTCGATGCAAGGACGTAGGCCTCCATCCTTCTTTTCCACGAAGAAGAATCCAGCCCCGGCAGGAGAAGTAGAAGGGCGAATAAACCCCCGCTGGAGATTTTCTTGGATATACAGTTTCATGGCAGTGGTCTCCGCTGGAGAGAGAGGATAAGTACGACCTCTAGGGGGCATGGTTCCAGGCAGGAGATCGACAGGACAATCGTATTGTCGATGTGGAGGAAGGAATTCTGCAGACTTCTTACAGAATACATCAGCGAATTCCTTGTAAAAGGGGGGTAGAGTCTTCAGATCTGACAAAGAGATATTCACCCTCTGGAGGGGTTTAGCAGGAAGACAATGCTGCTGACAAAATGGGCTCCAACGGGAAATCTGTCCTGCGGACCAATCAATGGTGGGATTATGCAGGCGCAGCCAAGGGAGACCCAAGACAACAGGAACGGATGGGCAGGAAATAATTAGGAACGATAGTCTTTCTTTATGCAGCGTCCCAACCTGCACAGGCAATTCCCCAGTCGTCTTAGAGATGAATTCAGCCTCCAGGGGTCTGTCGTCAATGGCAGTGACAAGGAGAGGAGTAGACAATGGGAATAAGGGAACTTCCATGTGTTTGGCGAATTGAGCGTCCATGAAGTTCCCAGCAGCTCCAGGGTCAATGAACGCAGAGCCGACAATTGTCTTAGTGGCTAGGCGAATCTGTAATGGAAGGAGAAACCTGTGAGTGTTCTCTTGAGACTTCGGAGTAGTGCCCCCTACATGAGTTACCCTAGAAATACCTCGGGGAACAGAACTCGTGGGCTTCACCGGACAAGAGTTCGCAAAATGAGACTGTCCGCCACAATACAGACATAAGCCAGCCATTCGTCTACGGAGTCTTTCTTGTTCGGATAGACGAGCCCTTCCAACTTGCATTGGTTCCTCTGGGGGAGAAGGAGAGGCTTGAGTAGCAGGAGTATGCAGGAGAGGTCTCTGGAAGCGAGGTGCCAGCAGGGGTTGAAATCTTTTACAGCGTTCCCTCTCTACTTGATGCTCTCTGAGCCGAGTGTCCACCTTAATAGAAAGTGCGATCAGATCCTCCAGCAGGTCAGGGAACTCCCTGGAGACAAGATCATCTTTAATGCGAATAGACAGACCTTGATAGAATACGGCCTTATAGGCATCGTCATTCCAGGAAGTTTCAGCCATCAAAGTTCTAAAGTCAATAGCATAGTCACTGACACTGCGGTTACCCTGCCGGAGTTGCAAAAGACGAGAAGGGGCATTAGTGACCCGACCCGGGGCATCAAACACAGTACGAAATGCTTGAAGAAAAGCCTTGGCATCAAAAGTCAGTGGAGAATTCTTCTCCCAAAGAGATGTTGCCCACTCAAGCGGTTTGCCCACCAAACGAGACATCACATACCCCACCTTGGAACGTTCATTGGGGAAGTGTGAGGGTTGAAACTCGAACTGGATCTGGCACTGAGTAGCGAAACCTCTGCAGGCCTGTGGGTCCCCACTGAAGCGAGGAGGAGGCGGAATACGAGGCTCACCAGACGAGAAACCTGTGCTAGACAAGACGTCCGCCATGGGAGGATTTGCAGCCGCTTGGGAAGCAGGAGGCGCTGGAGGCACTCGGGAGAGAAGGGTATCGAGTGCCTGTCCTATGCGGTACTGCTGGGCTTCATATTCCTCCATGCGGGATGCCAGTCCGCGGAGCGCTCGACCAACATCAGGCGTAGCTTCCTCAGTAGGATCCATGGCCCAAGAATAATGTCAGGGAGCCGGGAGCTCCCTCCAGGGAGGTAGTCAGGATCAAGGAGGAAGCCCTCTTGAGGGAACAATGTCGCGGTGTCCAAAGGGTTAATCAAAGAATAGTCAGGATCCAGGCAAGAGTTCACAGGCAGGTAGATATCAACAAAGTCCAAAGTCCAGGCAAAGGGTCAGGAAACAGGTCAGGAACAAGATTAGGCAATAAGGCACACAGGAAACCCAGGATACACTTTAGGGAAGTAATCCTATTCTTGGGCGCCATTCTGGCGTCTAGATGGAGTTTTTATTTGAATTTGGCGCCATTGACGTCATTGACGTCATCGCGCCGGCGCCGCTTACCCACGTGGCGGCCATGGCCGCCGCCATTTTGGGAGCGACGCCGGCAGGAGAGGACGCGCCGCCCATAGCTCCTGGACCTACTCCGGGCGGCGATCGCGACAGTTATTTACTAAACTCCAGTCTGGCTTTTTGGGGCAAAACTCGAATTTTTATAAAAAAATTTCTAGATTCATTAAAGCCCGATGCAGCAAAAAGCCCAAATCCTAAAATTCACCATCTCAGACCTGCCAAGGTTGTGTATAAGTCAGTTGCAGAGGTACCTATCCTATTTTAACATTTTGGTGGGTATACGCTGGAATTAGCACTAAAATCCGACCTTTTCGGACAAAAATCTTAAAAATCCAGGCTTTCGTGAACAAGTCAGAAAAAAACAAGCGATTCAGGAAAAAAATCTGGAAAAAAATGTACGATTCGGATTTTTGTCTGATCTTATCGAGTTTTTACTCGAAAATTTTGTTTTTTTAATAATAAAGAAGGTCAAACCGTGGATTCTAGTTTGGTCAGACTTTTTTTATTTAAAAAAGTGTTGATGAAAAATCTTATGTAGTTTACAGTAAAGATGCAGAGTAGAGTAGCCTTTAGATGTCTTAATATTCATATTTCTTATGTCCTCACTTCTAATAATTTCTTAGATAGTTAAATGGTTTCATTCATTCTGGAAAAAAAGGAACATAAAATACCAGATAATCTTGTGTATTCTGTATACTGTAAGTGATGAGCGAGTTAAATTAAAACCCATGGGACCCAAAGACTAGGTGGGTTTGGGTGGGTTCAGATCAAATAGTTTAGTTCCAGGTGAGTGTTCAGGTGGGCAACAGGTCAACTTCTAGCAAGGCCTTCCCCTTTGGTGATTTAATAGTGCTGGTTATGGCTGATCCTATCATAGTCTGTGAGGTGTTGGGTTGGTTGTGGGTTATGAAAGCAGAAGAAGATTTTGGGTTGGGTTGGGTGTGGGTTGGTAAGTAGTTGGGTTTAGGAACTTGACCCTCATGTTCCTAGTGAAACACATTATGTGGTATACCAGTGGGCAAAAAAAGAAATTAAAAAAAAACACATACCACCACAAAACACAACAAAGTGTCTATGAAATCAGAATGCAAGCGGATTTCATGTACTGAAAAAGAGTGAGGGGCAATGGGTTCTCAGGACAAACAAAGAGAAAAAGGCTACAGGATAAAGCTTCTCTAGAACATGTTCTTCACACACAATGCTTCTAATCTTTTCGTGGCACTATTCGCCGGATGCCAAAATCCTGAGTGCCATTTACCAACAGAAAAAAAAAAGAAAAACAATCAACATGACCTATAGGTAACTTTTCATGTACATTTGTATTTTAAAAAGTAGTTTTTTAGTGTCAGTATCATTTTAAGTCTAATTGAAAATCCTTTAAACATTAACTAAAGCCAATAGGCTGGTTTTGCTTCCTAATATCTTAGTTTGGATCAAGGCTTAGACAAGGTACTGTTTTATTATTACAGAGAAAAAGAAAATAATTTTAAAATTTGGATTATTTTCTGTCATTTGGAGCTTTCCAGATTATGGGTTTCCTGATAACAGATCCTATACCTGTATATATAAATTTATCATTTTTAAAAAAATTACAAATATGATTTTGCTGTGATTTAGTTCTCCTGGCTGAACTTATACCCTTGTTCAAGTCTGTCCCAAGCCATTTGGGTTCATTATTGCAAAGTTCTCGTACCCTCGGGTAAGCTAAGTACAAGGTTAATGTTACCATCTCTAAACATGCAAAATTACCCAAAAATGATATCACCCAACCACATTGAAATCATATAATATAAACATAGCAGGACTGAGAATACTACGTTAGGAACACGAAGTGACTGGCAACAAGAGAGGAAATGGAAAGCCATGAGTAAGCATTCGGCTGCTGGTAGATTGTGCTTGTCATTTATTAGGTTACAGATGGAAGAGGTTAAATTACTATAGATTTCAGCAAAAACCTTCCAACAGACTATCCAGCCCAATGTCTCAGCAGAGGCTGTCAGAGTAGGGTATGTTTTTGATCCCAGAAATTCCAATTTGCCCCAATGGTCTGTAAAGCATGATACCTTTTGGTACTAGGCTGCTCTGGAAGCTGGAAGTATGTTCTAGGTGGAGAAGCAGAGGGTAAATTAATGGTTCAAAAAGGTGTCTACTCAAACACCTGGTATTTGCTTGCCCGGTATTCTTATTAAAGTTCCAGATAAGTTTTTGTTTTCCTTTGTTATGTCAGTGACCCAATCCTCAGGGAAGATGCACATAAACACATGCTTCGTGCATCAGCCAGGACACCACCAATCTCTCTGCACTCCTACACTTCTGGCCCCCTACGTCTTGGTCTGATATCTCTATTGTTGTTTTCTTATGTAACCTCTTGACTGTCACATCATGGAAATGTATGTCATTTGTTGATAAATTACAAAAAAAAATACGTCAAAGAAACGGAAAAAAGAACACTCACAAAAGTCATATATACTGTAGCTACATCAAAGGAGTTTTTCATTAGCTAGTTAGCAGTTAAATTTTTATGATGTCTCCAGCACTTGGCTACAAAAAACCCATAGGGGTATGTTTATAAAAGAGTGAAGTTAGAGGTCGCCATGGTCATCTAGAGTGAAATTCCTCCACTCTCCATTCATTTCTATGGGATTTTTAAAAGAGTATTTATCAATGGGTAAAAGTGAAAGTTCACCCTTTGATAAATACACCTATATTAAAAATCCCATAGAAATGAATGGAGTGTGGCGGAATTTCACTCTAGTGGACCGTGGCAACCCTCCGACTTCACTCTTGAGGTGGCACCCCAGTTTGACATTGGTATCATCCATGGGGAAACATCTGTGTGCCCAGGAACTTTCTTACTCACCACCCTGTGTTGTATGGACTGTTTCAGGGCACCCATACGGAAGGGGCAATTATGGAAGCCTGGTGCATATGAATTGTGTTAAGGATGTTTTGTTGTTTTCCAGGCTGATTCTCAGTCTGCTTCAGGACTACACCCTCCAGGACAGCCTTAAGGAAAAAGAAGACTAAACACCCTCTCAGTGGAGTAACTAAAGTGTGCTGGGACCCCTGCAAAAAAACATTGTATGCTCCCGGTGCATTGCAATCCCCTATCGCCTACCTACTCCCCACCCACTCCCCCCCATGGCTGCCGACTCCATGTTTTCCATGCCACCTACATCCCCCTTCCCCACTTATGCCACTGTAACCCCTCTCCTTCTTTCCATCCATCCCATTGTGTCTTGATGTGAAAATAAAGGTGCGGGCCAGTTAACTCCAATACCCCTTCTTCACTTCAGAACTGTAGTTTGAAAAGAGTTTTGTGAGCAGAGATTCATGTAAAGTCTTTGTTTTTTCTTTATACGTTTTATGAATAATATATAATAAAGTATATTTTTTCAATAAAAAGTGATATTATTCTGTTACACAGTGAACCAGTATATGGGAAATGGCCCGATTTTAGAATGTTGTTATAGACCATCTAATCTGCTCATCAAGTAAAAAAAATGTAGTGGAAAGCAGCATATATATATATACAGTGACACATTTTGCAGATTATATTGGAGACAATAAGCTTCTGTGGGCTGGAATTTCCTTTGAAGCAAAAGCATTGAGTAAAAAGAGAATGATATCAGAAGTTTTTTACAGGCAGCGTGTCTATGATCCCTTACGATGTGACCATGTTAGGAGCGAGATTAAGCCATGATCAAACAGTAACCTGGCAGCTGGGGTCACGGACTGGAGAGCAAATGAGCTCTCTCATTCTTTCTGGAATAATGCAGGCTCAGATATTGCCAAACACAGTACCACATCATTATTTAATTGTGACATTAGAACCGGGATCTGATTTCAATGGTTTCCTTTTATAAACCACACTCCCATGGGAAACGACTAACTGCAATTAGTCAATTAACAGTTCAGGCTTAGGCAGAAAGCACAATATTTACTTTTGAATAGATCAAAGGCTACGAGGCGTGTTTTGTATGTGGAGCCGCAGCAAGAAAACACAAGGCCTTTGTGGAAGATAAGCAGTTAAATAACAGAGGTTAACTAAACACTATATTCAGCTGAAATTTGTAAGAAAAGTAGAAATCCAGAACAAATTTCAATACCCTTTGGCTGTTGGTGGGAGACAGTAAATTGCCATTTTACTACATCTATAAGGCTGCTGCTTGACCATAGATGCAAAGATTTGGGGAGATTTAGTCACCCGGCAACTCGTCGGATGGTGTTCTTCCTTCCAGTATCCTGGTGAGACGATCGTGCCCCTTTGCTTGTCCAGAACCGTTAGCTTTGCTCCTCTCTCAAATAAGACCTGGCGGGATCCGATTAGCCGAGGGCTCCTCCCGAGTTGAAAGGCAGCGGTTATCGGCAGAAGTGATAGCCGTGACCAGGGAGCTTAGCTTGGGTGCCAAACATGACAGCAACGACTAATTGTCATCTACTGACTTCATTTTATGTACAGGTATGGGACCTGTTATCCAGAATTCTCGGGACCTGGGGTATTTCTGGATCTTTCCATAATATAGATCTCCATATACTTTCTACTAAAAATAATTTAAACATTAAATAAACCCAATAGGATTGTTTTGCCAGCAATGAGAATTCATTGTTAATTATTGGGATGAAGTGCAAGGGACTGTTTTATTATTACAGAGAAAAGGGAAATCATTCTTAAAAATTTGAATTATTTGATTAAAATGGAGTCTATGGTTATTCCGTAATGGTTTTCTGGATAATGAGTTTCCGCATAACGGATCCCACCTGTATTTGTAAATAATGTAATTGGGTAATCAGCTATAAGCATAATGCTGGGGGTTAGTTTAATTCAACAGAATGTACATAGTTTATTCTCAGCGCCGATTCCGTGGCTGCCGCCGCCCCCCTCCTCTCCCGATCCGCGCTTAAAAATTATCGTCGGAGCGGGTCTAAGGTTACAGTATCGCTAGTGCATTAAGCGCAATGGTGCAACGCTCTCTGCACTAGCGGAGCCGAATTTCCGGGTTAAAACACGGAAGTTCGGCTCTTAAAGTTACAAGAGGCGGCTTTTTGCCGCCCCCTGTAACTAGTCGCTCGTTGCCGTCTGAGGCATGGGTCTCACCTTGCCTCATGGCAGAAGCAGCCTTGTTTATTCTAATATACATTCGGTGCACATTTACCAACTCCCTAAGTTGCAGCACACACACTTCAGTCTCTGGATGCCTACATTTTATCATTCTGTTCACAGGCAAATACTAAATCCGGCCAGACATTGGGAAGCACATGCAGGCTATATGGATCCTATTTACGAAAAAGATTTTGCTGTTGCTGCAACTTGTTAACAGACAATAGTGAGATGATTCCACACATTTCCATATTTCATAATGTCATTAATTCTTTGCCCACAAGACAATTAACACTTACAGTATGCAGAATATCTCAAATACTTTCTCTTTTGCCATTTTTCATCAGTAAATGACAAAAGAATGCGTTTTTCTGTTGCACAATGGTTGAAATGTTTGCCTGAAAGAGGGGGTAAAATGTAAGTGGAAGGAAGAGACATAATCAAGTTTTAGAACGGTTGCGGTCTATATATATATATATATATATATATATATATATATATATATATATATATATATATATATATATATATATATATATATATATATATATATATACTGTTTATATACACACACATACAGGTATTCGACTTGTTATCCAGAATGCTCAAGACATGGGCTTTTCCGGAAAAGGGGTCTTGTGGATCTCTAAACATTAAATCGACCTAAAAATAATTGAAACATTAAATAAACCTAATTGGGTTTTAAAACTGGAATTATTTTATTAAAATGGAGTCCATGGGAGATAACTTTCCCATAATTTGCAGCTTTCCGGATAACGGGTTTCTGAATAATGGATCCCATAACTGTATATATGTGTGTGTGTGTGTGTGTGTGTATATATATATATATATATATATATATATATATATATATATATATATATATATATATATATATATATATATATATATATATATATATATATATATCCCCAAACTGTTGCTACAAAGTAGGGAGTATGGAATTTCAGGAATATCATCATAGTCTAAAGCAGGGCTGTCCATCTGGCAGCCCGAGACCCCCCTTGTGTGGCCCCCCACCTACCTGCTGTGTTTGCTTACCATGTGTAAGAATTTGATTGTATCAATACAGAGGTTAACTGGCCCCTGCATTGTTTAAATCTCAAACTCAGACTAACCCCCCTGCGTTGTTCACACTTGTGACACCTCTATTGTTCACACCCCTAAAGCCCTGTACTGTTAACACCTGAAACCCAGACTGAAACTGCCCACATTGTTCACCTGTTCACACTTTATTCAAAATGGTAATGGGGCACCAGCACTGTGTCACTGTATGTAGTACATCTTAGAGGTTTCCCTGTCTCTTGCTCTGTTCTGCCTTCCATATGCTCCCTGTGTGTGCCATACTCTGCCTGTGTGTGCCATACTCTGCCTGTGTGTGCCCTTCTCTGCCTGTGTGTGACATACTCTGCCAGTGTGTGCCATACTCTGCCTGTGTGTGCCCTGCTCTGCCTGTGTGTGCCCTGCTCTGCCTTTGTTTGTCCTGCTCTGCCTGTGTGTTTCCTGCTCTGCCTGTGGAACATAAGCCTGGTATTTGTTCTTGGGGTTTGTTAGCATTTGAAAATAAATTATAGTTAGGGGCCCCTAAGGTATTTAATCATGTACTGGGGGTGCTGTGTTATCCAAGGGGAAGAGGAGGCATATGGATTTAAAGGTATGTCTTTAAATATGACAACTTTTTTCACATATGAGTGATATCCCTGCAGTGAGCACCAACCATTTGTTTTTTTGGTGTGCTACCACAATTAGTGTAGACATGATCTTGTGGTAACATGGGTGTGGTTAAAAAACAGGGAGTGGTCAACACTGGCTTCCATTATCGGCCCTCCACTATGTAGGCCGGAAAAGTTTTGTCACTTGGTAGCACAGAAGTTGGACAGCACTGGTCTAAAGCCATAAATTTGTTTAAATGGAATCAGAGGCCCTAGTTTTAAACCATAAAAAGAGCACCAGACTTTTATTCTTTATACAGTACTGTCAACATTATGCATTCAGTCAGGTAGAAGAGCAGTTCCTTTCAACTCCTTTATAGATTGACCAAAAACAATGCAATGCAAATTGGTGTATATTGGCATGTATTCACGTTATGCCGTCATAGTACAGAGGGTTATTATCAGACTGCAAGAAATATAACTTGTTTATCAGGATTTCTGGGGAATTAGCTCTTTATACAACCAGTGAAACAATCATCTTAAGGGTATGGGCACACGGGGAGATTAGTCAACCGCGATTTTTAAACAGGAAGTGGCGCGACAAGGAGATCGTCTATGTGCAGGCAACATTTCATGCGACTTTTGATTCCAAGCGATTTATATCCCATAGTGCTTTGCGCTACGTTCTCCTCCCATGCAAGAGCCGGAAGTTGTCTCGGCGTTCATTCCCTCGCCGTGTTGTCTCCACGTCATTATGCCAGCGCAAGAATTTACATTCCATCGCGGCTACTGTGATTTCAGTACTTCTCTATGTACATGCTATTTCTGACAAATCGCTCCAAAAAGGGTCTCGGTGCGTTTTGGAGCTACAGGAGATCTCAAATCGCTCTGTGTGCATAATAGCTGGCGATTTGCATATAGCTGCATGCAATGACAAAACGAACGGCTTGTCGCCAGAACTTGCTTTTGAAAATCACAGGTAACTAATCTCTCCTTATGCCCCTACTCTAAGATGATACAAAAGGAGACCTTCCAAATCATCTTCAGTTGGGATTCAATATCAGTCCCCAGCCCTTCTACATTTTTATCGATTCACCAGCACAAAATACTTCTTTCATCAGTCAGTCACCAAATCAACTTTATTCCTCTGTCAACAGTATTATATTAGAACATGAGATGCAATATAACACCATGCATTAGTATCCCTTTTCAACTTAACAGCTTAACATCACAGCTAGGCATGACACCACAGTGTATCTATTTATTACTTATTAAATGTCAAAGCTATTAAAAAGTTACCGTTTTTATCATCTCTGTAGGTTTACATAAACCAAAGAATTTTAAAGACAGAAACAACACATCCAGGTACAGTCAGGCTTTCTATTTGCTAAATGTCACTAGCATAGCACAAAATTCCACAATGGGAAATCTAAAAACACAAAGCACATTTATTTAGGAAAAGCAGAAGTCCCAAACGTTTTGAAATTATGAAACAGCATTCCAGAAGAGAAAAAAAAGCAAACCCCAAATCAAGACTTGGGTTTCGTTCAATCTTCTTATCTAGATTGCTGATTAATGACATCAGGACGTGCTCCTGACCCTAATGCCTTTACATAGGCAGGAACAAGGTTTTCATCTACCCCTGTTTCCTGTGGACAAGCAGTTTCAAGACCATGGTCCCTGAAAATATCCATGCTATCTAGCATTACTTGCAATAAGTCCCTTTAACTGATTTTGCATGTCACAGTCCCAACCCATTGTCAACTATGTTTATTCTAATATGTAATGTTTGCATTGTACTGTGCTCTGCCATTAACCGGGAAAAATGAACTAGCATTAGCGTTACTAATATAAGCAGCTTTTTCGGTCAGAAAGAGAGTCAAGCAAAAGTAAAAAACGTCTGGCCTAGGCTGCATGCTGAACCAGAGACAGTGATCAGCAGAACCTCTGTATGTAACAGAATACAATGACAATATTGTAGTGCGGTAGTGTCAGGAACTCCCTAGTCTAGGGGACCAAGTTGCACTGACCACTACTCTTCTATGTTGCGCCACAGGAGGGAGTGTGGTTTGGGCCTAGTGGATAATATCAATCACTTTTTCCCCGGTTAATGTTCCCTGATAGCTGCCTACAATCTAGTTGCAGGCAATGCTCGAATAAATAGGCTATTTAACACTGACTCCTCCAACAACCTCTGCTGGACCATTAGCCTTTCTGCTGAAACCAAGTCATTCTGAGCTTCTGTCCTATAATTTGGTTCCTGGCCTGTCCTTATCTTCATTGATTTTGATTCCCTAGATTCTGACCCCTGGCCTGTTATTGTGTTTCCACTTGCTGCCTCTTGCTCCGATCTTGTGTCTGTTTCACAGACTCTTTTCTTGTTGCCGGCCCTGACCCAGTTCCTGAAATTGGACTTGTTTTGTGCCTGCTTCAGATGCTCTGTTATGGATGACACCCACTGCCAGTGATGGACACCACTTGTCTTTTTAATTCCCCAAGAACTGTATTGAGATGGTATAAGATATTGAGTGTTGATAGGCACTGACTTAACCCTTATTGCTATAGATTAGAGAAGTGACCTGTCCACTTGATCATGTGTCGCAGAAGTAACATGGTGTTTGTATAGCAGCGCTGATGGAAACAGACCTGAAATGAGTGTCAGTGAGCCTGCTGGCTATAATGCCAATTCAAGTTTAGATTTATACAAGGAATGGGGCCAATGTCTTATGTCACTTTTAGAAACGAGGTTTCCAGGAGCGCACACTGATTGTTCCTAGCAGTACAACGTGTAGTGCAGCATCATTTCCTTTCCCACAAACATTAAGAAAATGTCCATAAATTGCCTGCAGAGGAAAATGTGGCCTTGATAGAGTGCGCCAACCTTTATGGTAAAGCTATTGCCATGCAGGACTAGGAACAGAACAGGTTGGGCAGCCAATGCCACAATGCACCACATTTATTTTGTTTAACTCTCGTGTTCTCCACATTAAAAATGGTGTTGATAGTTAGTGGAGCCTGAAGAAATACAGAGTGAAAATCCATAAAAAAACTTCCTCTCAGGTAGAATATTTTAGT